>NC_056734.1:452551170-452823670 GCF_019279795.1 Protopterus annectens
CTGTTCATATGTCCTGCATTTCATGGACAGTTATCATCAACCTTAAACACGCTGGTGGTGCATATGTCTAGCTGTGCCGTAGTCATGGCTGTCACTCTGTCTGGGTCGATTGCAGCTGGTCGATATTGCGAACGGAACAATTTTTGGAGTCCTACAATGGACACCGATGTGCATATGTAAAGTGTAGAACGTGTTGGACTGTCACCATCTGGCCAGTGGTTTTGACTGCTGCTGTATGTTCCCCAATCGCGGATGTCTGTTTGACTACCCATATTATGTATTACTTGGCCTATCTATATCCACGTGCCAGTAAGCGGAAATACAGCAAACCTTGAGTCCTGCTCATCTTCATAAAAGACATTATTGAACATATATCAGGCCAAAACAGACAATGACAAAAACGATACACTCCACAGTCAAAAGATACTGAGCTCTTTCACCCACTAACATGGGGCATCGTCGGAGTACGAAATACATTACATAGTCGCCCCTTATACACTTCCTTCAGAGTCAGTTTAAAGTCAATTAATCAATAAACCTGCTCATAGTTAAGTGGACAGTGCTCCAAGTCTTGATGATAACGTGACATATACAAATCAGTGTTGCATACATTACTTAATGGAAACAATAATACAACAACAATGTGTTAATATAAATACAATATTGGTCAATACAATCAGTATATTGAAACATAGTTGATAATTGTTGTGAGTAAACCTTAGAATGTAGTGTGTTGATCATGATATTGTATATCAATGTGTATAATTGTAGCATTACGATTCCAAAGCATGGAATCAATAAGTACAATTTAAGCATATATTTTATAATTATGAATGTAAATGAGTCACAATGTTACATATGAATATGACTGTATTATAACTATATCAATATGAAATGGAATAAACTGTAGTTGTTTACATCTTGTTTTCAAGTGACAAATCTATGTCCATGCGTCATATATACAGGGCATCGGACTGCTGTGTGTAGATGTATACATGTGAACCCCTCGTTTCATACCTTTCTTTGTTACTGTCTGTGGATTACCTGTGTACACACATCAATTACCATGCCATACCTTTCCACTGTACAGGTTCTGGCATGGTGTACGGCTGGTTGGCCCTTACTCTTGCTGTGTGTTACATTGACCAGTGTCTATCTGGCAATTCGCTGGCGTGTCATGTGTGACCTTCTTGCTACTTTAGGGACCTGATCCCATAATTGTGACGTGCTTCCACTGGCCATATATCTGTCTGTCGTCTGGGATCTGTGTGTAACCAGTCCTTTCAGGACACTTTCTATTGTTGTTCTTCTTTGGTTACATATATGAGTACTTTGGTATGTTGTGCTATTATTGTGTGTGGAGAATTTCTCCACGGGCCTCTGCTGACACTGGACATATATCCAGCTAGCCTAGCCGGGTCAAGAAGAGAGAGGCAACTGAACGCAATTGCATGCGGGGCCACCTTCTGACAAGTGGGTCGGGTTACTGATGCATAACCGTCATCAATCCATACTACTAACACATACGTTATTCTATCCACAGTCTATGTTTGTCTCATCACATAGCGTGTGTTTCTCACTATTTCTAACGGTACTTTACATGGCATTGCCCGATTCCATACTTTCAGAGGCTAACATTTATGAGACATGTCTGGTTGACGTGGAGGACACATCCTTAACCTTCCCTGCTTGAGTGGATCACACACACGCACACTCGCATTTCCTAATTGTGGGTTACGCGCAGGCACACATGCATATCCGTATTCTGTTTATATATGTTTACTGGGTCTGTGTGGTTACGTGGTGTGTGTTAGTTGTGACTATTCCAGTAACATATCTCTGATCCGGTTGACGGACGTGTGCAGAACGCACTTACACCTTTATACATGTAACAGTCTTTGCAGCATGGACGACACGCATTACACGTTCACATGTATATGTTCTATAGTCGTAATTCAAATGGGACTGCATTCACGTTTGCCGGTTACTGTGACCACTACACGTTAGCTGTTCGGTCTCATTAATATGCATACCCATGGTACTTAGCTACATTTACATATACCCCCACCCCCACCTCCCCGCACTCACGCACGTCACAGGCATCCATTCTCCTGCTGGGAAAGGTGCGGTACTACATGTTAAACATTCCTTATTCCCTCTCGCTCATGGCCCAGGATGCATATGTCGTGACCGCAGGGATGTTCAGATCACAGGTGCTTATATCCCCTACGCATACAGGCCTTCGATTGTCAGGGTGTTCCTGTGGTGCTTTGGGTTTGGTCTTGTCCGCCCAGTGTACGGAACTGCCCTGACCGTGTACGAATGTTAGATGAGTCACATGGGCACGGTTTGTCCGTGTCTATGATACCATGCCCCCCCCATTATTCATAACCGTGTGCGCTGATTGGCCGGTGTACCCGTTGTAGATCTTGTTATACTAATTGCACACGGTCTGGTCGAACGGACCTATTTCCATTACTAACCCTCGGTATGTATAACCTGTGTCGCTATATTACATGGGTTTAACATTGCGTGACGGCTTTCACTGAGCCACAGACATGTCCGTTGCTTAGTTTGGGCCGGTTCCGCTCTGCTACACACATTTAACATGGCGGAACAGGTTGAACAGCTCAGCAACGGGGACATCGGGCTCTCCGTCGCTGTTTAGTATTGAATCGCTATGTTGACTTTGTTTCACAGAGCGAGACAGTGTCGACATTGGTAACGGACATCTCGCAATGCGTCCGCCCACCGCCGCGGGTGCCGTATGTCTGCGTTTGGGTGGCGGACAGGCATTATGCTGTGCCATTATGTCTGGGAATATATGGTTTCTTTCCATAGATGATATGGCATACTAGCAATGACCCGCGTCTGGGTGTGGGTACTGCTGTATTTACCCAAGGCAAGAGTGGCCTTAGGTTAAGTGGTGCCCTAGGCAGAAGGACTCCATGGTGCCACCGCCACATCACCCGCTACCCCCCTCCTGGTCTACCTACACCAAATAAAGGCTGGAAAGGTGCCCCGAGTAGAGCAACGCCCTAGATGGCTGCCTAGTTGGCCTATGCCTAAGGCCAGCTATGTGTGTGGTCCCTCGGCGCCGGACTGGAACGCCACGCCTGCCGTGGGTATGTCCAGCATTACCCACATCCGGCCGTGGTTTATTGCTATGATGTTCCATGTGTACAGTGGTGCCGGTTACCATACATATGCCTTTCTCAAAAGCCAAATTCACACTTCTGAACACTACTGTGGTCTCCTTTAAGGCCCCTGAGCCAGTGGTAAACATTACTCAAACCGCTGAATCACGTGTATGCCTTCCACCAGCACCTACAGGACTGCATGGATCAGGCAATCCCATACAAAACTGAGACTCTTTGTACCAAAGCCAAGCATCCAGTCTGGTGGACCCCAGCCATGAACAAGCTCTACAATGACAGGAGGTAGCTACTACAAGATAGAGCGGAATACTTGTAAGGTAAGACACCCTTGCTCATTATATGTGAAGAACTACAAGCTGTCATGAAATCATCCAGGGGAAATTCAACAGAGAAATTAACAAGGACTCAACAGACAATCATAAGGCCTTCTTTAGCTATGTTGGACACCTGGGAGGACACTCCCAGATATGCTCAGACTGGGTTCAGAATGATGTGAAGATGACTGAACCTACACACATTGCCAACATACTGGCTGACAGGTTCGGTGCTAACTTCTCCCCCACATGGAGATATATCTATACCAGAGGATTGTAGATCCTGGAACAACTGTAACGCACAGGTGGGAAATGCTCTCTCAAGGCAGTAAACACAGCATCCATGGGACCAGATGGTGTCCCAGCTGTGTACTCCATGAACTCAATGGGGAATTAAACCCACAGTTAGGACAGCTGTTTAATCTTAGCCTCACCTCAGGATACGTGCCCAAGTAGTGGCACAAGGCGACTGTAGTCACACTTCACAAGGATGGTGCCTCCACTGACCCTGGTAATTACCATCCCATTAGCTTGACAAGCCTTATCTGCAAAGCCATGGAGAAGGATCATAATGGAACTCATAGATAAAGACATAGGGGACTTGCATACTTTGGATCCAACCCAGTTTGGCTTGGTCAAAGGCAGATCATGCCTTTTAAACATGTTTGACTTTTTAGGATCAGTCACCAAGGCCATTGATGAGGGTAAAGCAGTCCATACAGCCTACCTCAACCTGGCAAAGGCCTTCAACACAATACCCCCCTCAGGTATCATTGATAAACCCGTCAGCTTGAATGTAAATACATACATCGCCAGATGGGTTGCAAACTGGCTAAGTCACAGAACCCACACGGTCATAGTTGCTGGCGCCATGTCATACTCACAGCCGGTCACAGGTGGTGTCCCACGGGCCTCAGTCCTGGGTCCACTATTTTTCAGCATCTACATTTCCAAAGTACAAGCAAACACAGGGGGGTTATGGCTGACAATGTTTGCAGATGACTGCAAACTGGGTGCCATAGTCGGACACACATCTGACACAGATATCCTTCAGAAGGGCCTCACAGATGTGGATAACTGGTGCCAGAGACATGGCCTACAGCTAAATGCGGAAATGCATAGTCATACCCTTCGGGAAGAACAAGGTTAACCCTAGCTACCATATAGGTGGCAATCCACTGAGCACAGAGGGAGTTACCAGGGATCTGGGGACCCGGGTTGTTGTTAACCGCTCGCTCGACACACACACGTTGCTAACATAGTTAGGTAGACCTTCAACATTGCCCACCTCATCATGAAGGGATTCACATCTAGATCAGGGGAGGTCATTGTCCCCTTGTACTCATCACTCATTAGACCTATGATTGGGTACAATGCCCTGTTCAGAATGTATCTGACCCGACACCTGCAGCAGCTGGAAAGGCCCCAACAGTTCATTGACAAACAGATGCAGGGTCTCAGGAATATGTGTTATGCTGACCGACTGAAAGGATTCCAGCTCTATTCAGTCGCATACCACTTGCCCAGAGGTGACCTGTGCCTGGCATACAAGGCCATGTCGAACCCAGATTTGATGACTATGCTTCACCTAAAGAATCTAGATCCCTCAGAACCACAAGGGCAGGTGATGTACACCTTGACACTGTCATTAATAGAACGTGCTGGTGGGACAGATTCATCACCCAGACACTCACTATGCTGTGGAACAACATCCCAGTACATGTGAGGCCGAGCACCTCGCTGGCCTTGTGTTAGTATTTTGACAAGGATGTCTGAATTGATTTATTTAACTAACCTTCTAAATGAATATTTACTTTACCACATTGTGAATCTTTACATTTCATTGATATATTTTACATTAGTCCTAATCATAAGGTTTATCTCTATATATTATGGTTCATTTATATTACTAGGTGTCTGTAGTTCTTTTAATATATTGGCACAATCCCTAGAACATATATATGTAGCTGAAACACTCAGACATTTGGAAAACATTATGTTGGTTCTTCTTTCATATATATACATATATTGTTATTTTTCTATGAAGAATGTACCTTTTGAAGCAATGTCTGATTTACTCACTGTGTGGAATCTGTAACCCAAGTAAAGTTTTTTTGCTTGTTTGCCTTTAAGGCATTTAATTAATACTTAGCACATCTAATTTACTGACCAATTAAGGGTTTTAAATGTAGTAGGTTGGACTGCATTGTATGTATTCTGAATAAGTCTGCTTATGAAGCAGACAAAAAGCGCTTCAATAAACTATGGTGACTGCATTTAATTCCTGGTGGGCTCTGAGTGGTCACTGACCGTGTCTACAGTACCTCATTTTTGCTTTGGACTTTCTCAGCTGGTTGTCTGTGTTTTTTGTATGGGGAATGTCAAGTGTAGTCCTTATGTGTATTACCTGTGTAATGCCTTACTGCGGCAGTGTAATTCCACCGGGTTTACAGTTATGGGTGCCATCTTGGTCATACGCTTGTCCATCCATGTGAATTGCCTACTGGACACTGGTATAGGGCTGTACACATTTCACACCTGCATTTAGCATTCTCCGGTGGATGCTTTGCATTATTAGTGGGGAGTAAGGCAGGTACTATGCCCACATCCCTCCCACGGGGCAGGACAACGGATTATCTGCCAGACAACACAAAGCCCCAGTTCTGCATACCCAAGATCCCATGGCTGCAACCCTCAACAGTACCCATTACACATCCTTCATGCGTGCGGGACTGGGATGTGGGCCTTACATGTATGGACACGTCGATCTGGGTATTTCTGTTCATATGTCCTGCGTTTCATGGACACTTGTCATCAACCTTAAACACGCTGGTGGTGCATATGTCTAACTGTGCCGTAGCCACGGCTATAGCATCGTCTGTTGTTCGGAAACGTCTGGAGTGAGTTCTGTGAGAAGGTATTTTTGGGTCCTTCAATGGACACCAATGTGCATATGTAAAGTTAGATGTTGCTGGACTGTGTCCAACTGGCCAGTGCTTTTGACTGCTGATGTATGTTCCCCAATCGCGGATGTCTGTTTGACTACCCATTCTTCGTGGTGCTACGTAACCAGGTGATTTACAGCTGTGAACAAATGGTGTACATCCAAAGATGCAGGTTAGCAACTGCTTCAAATAAACCTCAGACATCCCAATAGGACATATCCGTCACTGTATTTTCAACATAACACCACCGGAACATGTAGATCCCCTATGTCTTCATCGAAGCATGTTTTCTTCATAGGTGGGAACGCCATAGTTTACATATCCCAGTTGACGTTGTTGGTGTGCCATTAGTTTGTGTTCCACAGGTCGCCCATCTGTTCTGCAGTATGGTAGTGAGTGCTCCCCCATTTTGTTGCTGGCAGATTGAGTGCTGTGTACGCCGGTGTTTGCATGGCGGTCCAACTTTGTATGGGGAATGTCAACTGTAGTCCCTATGTATATTTGCTGTGTTATGCCTTACCGCGGCTGTGTAATTCCACCGGGTTTACAGTTGTGGGTGCCATCTTGGTCGTACGCTTGTCCATCCATGCGAATTGCCTACTGGACACTGGTATATGGCTGTACACATTTCACACCTGCATTTACCATTCTCCGGTGGATGCTTTGCATTATTAGTGGGGAGTAAGGCAGGTGCTACGCCCACATCCCTACCACGGGGCGGGACAAAGGATTACCTGCCAAACGACACCGGGCCCTGTTTCTACATACCCAGGATCCCTTGAGTGCAACAGTCGACACTACCCATCACACATCCTTCATGTGTGCGGGACTATGATGTGGATGCACGTCTATGGACTCGGTACCCTGGGTATTTCTGTGCATATGTGCTGCATTTCATGGACAGCTATCATCAACATTGAACACGCTTGCGGTGCATATGTGTAGCTGTGACGTGGTGATGACAATGAGTTCATGTCAGTGATGCCGGAAGCTAGCAGGCATTCAATGACTGAAATTTTTGGGTCCTACAATGGACACCACTGTGCATATGTAAAGTGTAGAGCTTGTCGGACTGTGTCCTTGTGGCCAGTGGGTTTGACTGCTGCTGTGTGTTCAACAATCGCGGATGTCTGCTTGACTACCCATAGTGTGTAGTGCTACGGAAACCATGTTTTCCGAGACCGGTACCAAATGTTGTACATCCAATGTTGCAGGTTAACAACCGCTTTAATTAATCCCCAGAGGTCCCGGTTGGGAAGTATCGCCACTTTATTGTCGGAATGACACCTCCAGACTAGGTAAATCACGGGCACTTTAGCCCGGTCTTACCGGCCATTTGCAAGTGTGATTAGCAGACACGTGTCAATACATGTATGATAATACATATTGTCATGCCAAAGTTAATCTATGTTATTTGGACAATGGCTTCTGCTATTGACATCCATTGCTGTGGGTGTTGCCGGTTACCATACACATGGCTTTCTCAAAGGCAGAATTCACAATTCTGAACACTACTGTGGTCTCCTTTAAGGAACCCTGAGCCAGTGGTCAACAGTACTG
The DNA here is from genome assembly GCF_019279795.1 of Protopterus annectens. Taxonomy (NCBI): domain Eukaryota; kingdom Metazoa; phylum Chordata; order Ceratodontiformes; family Protopteridae; genus Protopterus; species Protopterus annectens. The sequence continues at coordinate 452,559,148 of NC_056734.1, forward strand.
CAGCCACTGCATCACTTACATATGCCGTCTACCGGTACCTACAGGACTGCATGGATCAGGCATTCCCTTACCCAACTGTGGTTCATTGTACCAATGCCAAGCATCCAGTGTGGTGTACCCCAGCCATACACAAGCTGTACAGCAAGAGGAGGTGGCTACTATGAGGCGGAGCAGACACCTTGTGAGGTATAACACCCTTGGTCATTATATGTGTAGAGCTACAGGCTGTCATGACATGGTCCGGGGCACGTTCCACAGATATATCTACATGAACCTGGCTGACAATCATACAGCCTTCATTTGCTATGCTGGACACCTGCCAGGTCACTCCCACATATGCTCTGACTGGGTTCACAATGATGTGGAGTTTACTCAACATACACACATTGCCAAAATACGGGCTGACAGGTTCGGTGAGGACATCTACACCCCCCCCACATGACGAGATGTCTGTACTGGCGGTTTGTGGTCCCCAAATGTTCTGTGACGCACGGGTGGGACATGCTCTCTCCAAGGTAGTGAACATAGCATCCATGGGACCAGCTGGTGACCCGACTGTGTACTCCATGATCTCATTGAGGAATTAGACCCACATTTAGGACAGCTGTTTCTTTGTAGCCTTACCTCGGTAGCATTGCCGGGTTGTGTCGCACGGCGACTGTGGTTCCACGTCACAGGGCCAATGCCTCCACTGACCCTGGTTATTACTGTCCCATTACCATGAGGAGACCTATCTGCAAAGACATGGGAAGGGATCATACTGCGGCTCGTAGATGAAGGCATAGGGGACCTGCATACTTTGCATCCAACACGGTTTGGCTTGGTCAGGGGCGGTTCATGCGTTTAAAGCATGGTTGATGTTTTTGCGACAGTCACCGAGGCCATTGATGGGGGTCTTGCAGTCCATACAGCCTACCTCGACCTAGCAAAGGCCTTCAACACATCACCCCCCTCAGGTATCATTGATAAACCCATCGGCTTGGATGTGAACACGTACATCGCAGGATGGGTTGTAAACTGGCTATGTGACATGGCCCACGCGGTCATAGTTGCTGGCAGCATGTCGGACCTACTGCCTGTCGCAGGTGGTGTCCCACGGGGCTCTTATACATCTACATTTCCACAGTACAGGCACACACAGGGGTGTTATGGGCGACATTGTTTGTAGATGACTGCGAAACGGGTGCCATAGTGGGACGGACATCTGACACGGATATCCTTCAAAGGGGCCTCCCAGATATGCATATCTGCTGTCAGGGACATGGCCTACAGCTAAATGCAAGGTAATGCAACATCATACCTGTCGAGGAGTACTAGGACACCCCTGTCCAGCATATGGGTGGCAGTCCACTGAGCGCAGGGGTGATTACCAGGGATCAGGGGACAGGGGTTGTCGGTCACCATTCGTTCAACACACACATTGCTATCGTGGTTCGTTGGGACTTCTACATTGCCCACCTGTTTGTGCAGGGATTCACATGTAGATCAGGGTAGGTCATTGTCTCCTTGTACTCATTACGTGTTACACCTATGATTAAGTACAATGCCCCGTTCAGAATGTCTAAGACCCAACACCTGCAGCAGCTGGAAAGGCCCCGACAGTTCATTCACAAACGGATGCAGGGTCTCAGGAATATGTGTTATGCTGACCAACTGAAAGGGTTCCATCCCTATTCCGTCGCATACCACTTGCCCAGAGGTGATCTGTGCCTGGCATCCAAGGCCAGGTCGAACCCGGATTTGATGACTATGCTTCACCTAAAGAATCTAGATCCCTCAGAATCACAAGGGCAGGTGACGTACACCTTGGCACTGTCATTAATAGAATGTGCTGGTGGGACACATTCATCACCCAGACACTCACTATGCTGTGGAACAACATCCCAGTACATGTGAGACAGAGCACCTGGCTGGCCTTGTTCAAGGGTATGTTGTCCATTGGATGGAGAATTGCATTAATAACCAAAAAAATTTTCACATTTTAAACACTTCCTTGAAATTTTCAAACAAATCATAGTTTTTTTTATTAAGGGCAAGAAAGGTTTCCAAATTTTATTAATTTTTGGTTAGTTTATGGTAACCTGGGGCATTTGGCCTTTTTTGGGCCTTAAAACATAATATTTTTTTCAAGTTTTTACATTTAACAATTTTCTATTTTTCCCCTTTCCTCTTAGTGTTTTTTTTTCCCTTTGGCAAATGAAAATTGCCTCTTATTTTCTGCCCCGGGGTTTTAAAGTGACATTTTCGCCCCGTTGATTTTAAAAGTTTTTATCGGCCCTAAAAATTAAAAATGGGACTCCCCAAATTTCCCTTCCCTTTACGGCCTTTCCAAATTCCCCATTTTCTTTGGCCCTATTTGGGGTTTTTAAGGGAAAAATTCAAAGTCCCTTTTTTTTGTGTGCCCTTCCTTTTTGGGGTTTCCAGGTTTTGCTGCATTTTTGTTCATATTTTTTCCTGTGGGTTTGGCCATGGGGGTTTTTAGCCGTTTTCATTTTGTGGGGGGTGGTTTGGCCCTTTTCTTTGGGAGGGACACCCCCCTCCCCCCCGGGGGTTTTGCCCCCCGGCCCCTTTGGGAAACCCAAAAATGGTCCCCCCGACATTCCCAAAACATCCTTCATGTTTTGCGGGTTATTTGGCTTTTGTATGGGACCCATTTGGGAAATTTATGGTTTTTCCTTTGGGCCTTTCCCTTTCCTTGGGCATAACAACTGTCTTAAAGGGTTTTTAAAACAAAAATTTTTTAAAACCCCTTGTTTTCAAAATTTTTTCCTTTAATAAAACCAAGGAAGTAGTTAAAATTTTCTACTGTGCCCCGGAGGCCAAAAATTGCGTAAAAATTTGCATTTTGTTTTACTCCCCCCATGGTTGCTCGTAACCCGGGGATTTATACTTTGAACAAATGGGGGTTTTGGGGTTTTCGGGTTTCATTCCCCAGAATCCCAAAAAATTTGTATTTTTCCTAAAAACCCCGGCCCGGTTTTTTTTTTATTTTAAATGTTTTCCCATAGGAAACAACCTTAGACATATTCCAATTGACTGTTGTAAAATTTTTGTTCCCCGGTTTCCAAACCCGTTCAATCCGGGGGCCCCTTTCCCCAGGTTTTTGCTTGCTGGCAGCGGGACTTTGTTAAGTTAACAGTCCCAAGTTTTTTCCTTTTTCCTTCGGTGGAAGGGTTTTCAGTTTGGGGGCCCTCTTGGGGATTTTCCAACCCCGAGAATTTCCCAATGGCCCGAATGACATTTTCACCTGCTTTTCACTGGTTATGGTTTTTGGGGGAAGGGGGGTTTAAACCCTCCCCGGGGGGTTTTAAAAAACAGGGCCCCAATTTACATCCCCTATAAAGTCACTCCCCTTAATTGGGGATTGGGAAAAATTATCATTTACCTTTTTTCTTCAAATTTCCGCCCTTTATGGAAAAGTATTTTCAACATTCTCCCTTTTATTGCCTTCTATTCCTAAAAGAAACCTTCAAAAATTTTTCCCCACCTCCCCTCTTGGAAAGTTAACTGGCGTTTTGTTGGGTTTTCTTTTTTAAAAGGGGGTTTGCTTTTCCCCATTTTACAAAATTTTTTACACCCGGGGCATCCAAAAGTTCGGTTAAAAATTTTAACCCGAGGGCCCTTGGGGGGTAAAACTTTTTTGCAAAACCCCCAGACACATCCCCAATTTGGGCAGGAAAACAAAAGGGAATCATGTATTCATATTTTCTGCCCTTAACCAAAAGGGTTTTTGGAAATGGTTCGGGATTTGGGTTTGGGTGGGTTGCCGGTTACCCTCTTATTCCCCAGGGGGCCCTTTGAATTTTGGTCTTTTAAGGTGGAGTTGGGACCAGCCATCTTTTTTATAAGCCCAAAACCACCTTAAACCCGGGGGATTCCCCACCCCCTTTTTTGTACCAACCAAAATTTTCCCTTTGACCCCCGTTCACAGGGGCAAAAAATTCAAACAAAGGGGGCACATTTATATTCCCCCGGACATTTTGATTTAAATTCCCTTTTTCCCGGGGGAAATTTTTCTATCCAAACCCGGGAAAAAATTTTTACCCATTTTTTGACCCTGGGGCACCCCCCCATATGTCGATTTCCTTTTTTCCTTGCAAAGGCTGGAAATTGGGGAGGAAAACTTTCCCCCCCCACTGGGGGAAAAGGGTTTCCGCTTTTTGGTTTCCCAAAATTCTTGACAATGGGGGGGAATTGCTTCCAAGGGCAAATTGGCCCGTTGCCCCCTGTGACTACCCAGATAAACCCCCAAATTTAAAAATTTTTTTGGCCCACCCCAATTCTTAGGTTTGTATGGCCCTTTTTCCCCACAAACCCAACCCCTAAAAATTTTTACTTTATTTCCATGGGGACCTTTTGCAAAAAACATTTTCCTGTCTTATAACAAGGGGCTGTTTATCAACAGGTTTTCTTTTTCACCCTCCTTTAAAAATTTTTTTCCTCCCCTTTATGGGGTTTCAATACAAATAATGAATGGTCAAAAAGTAGGGACTTGATCCCCTTTGGGTGGGGGTTAAATAAAACAATTTTGTAAAACGTTATGTTACAAAACCCCACCCAACTGGAAAAATGTAACCATGTTTTGAAAAATTCCCCCCTTCCTTTTTTTTAAAATTTAAGTACAGGCCCACTTTTGGGGGCCTTTTTTGATCTCAAAACCGGTTTTAAAGTGGTTAAAATATTTTAAAGGGTCCCAAATCTATTCCCCGGGGACAACAAAAGCCCTCCGGGAAGGGCCCCTTTCCCCAAAATGGGGTATGGCCCGGGGGAAAACCAGGGAATTTTTAAAAGTTTGTCGGGAATTTTTCAAAACCCTTTCCCATATTTGGGTTGGGGGGAAAGCCCCCTGTTTTTGGCCCGGGGTTCCCCTTCACGGGGATCAGTTTTGTACCCGTGTTAATATGAATTTTAAGGCCCCCGAAAAATAAATAAACACAAACCTGGTTAATTGGTGGGGGGAATCATTTGGAACGCAAACCCTGCCCCTTGGGGTTCCCTTTTTTTGTTTACCTGGCCCGGGATTCAACCCCCTTATGGTTTCACCCACGATTTTCCCAAATCAGGGGCTTTAACCTTTACCGGGTTTAAAAAGGGAGGTTTTTAAAGGGCAATTTTGCAAACTTTTTTGCGTGGCCCAACAGTACCTGGACAAAACCTTACCTTTTCAAATTTTTTTCCTTTTGGGTAACAGGAAAAACCCAGGGGTTTCTTTTATATCACCGCTTGCGGGGGCAACTTAAAAAATTTTTTCTAAGAAAGGTTTTTGGAAACAAACCTCTATGGGGAATTTTCTAATGGGCCATGGCCTCCCTGCCAGGCTTTAACCTTTTCCAATTTGGCACATTTTTAATTTTCCATTCCCACCTCTTTTTTTAAGGAAAACCCTTTTCATTTGGCCCCGTTTCTTTCTAGCTGCTAAGGGGACAAACAAATGTAATTATCTGTGTCAAAAACCCCCCCCCAAAATCCTTTTACTTTTTTCTCAAACCCCTTTATTCCGGGCCCGGGGTTCAACTTAAAAGTTGGGGGGTCATGCTTTCATTTGGGTTTTCCAAAATTTCCCCAGGTTGGGGATTTTCTGGTTTTCATGTTTTTATTGGGGCACTGTAGGTTTTTCACATGCCTCTTTTTGGGAACCCCCCTTTTTTTATGGGATTTGCCACTGCCTTTTCCCGCATTTCCCACATGGTTTAAAGCTTCTACCCTTTTGGTTTTTATGTGGGAACACAAAGGGGATTTTGGGTTCCCCTTACTTTTTTCCCAAAGTAGAACCCCTACAAATTGTCAATTAGGGGGTTTAAATAAACTTCACTCCTTCGGTTTTTAAAAAGCTCCCGGGCAGATTTTCAAATTTTTTTTGTGAAGGGTCTATGATGTTTGATTTTGGGTTTTAATTGCATGTTAAGGGGTATTTGTTTAACCCCTTTTTAAATTTTTGGAGACAGGGGGTTTACCCATGGTCCACAAAGGATTCCCAAACATTAAGGAAGTTAATTAAAAAGGTTTTTCCCCGGGATAGGCCCGCCTTTTTCAAGGAAATTCTTTTTCCCCCCATTCCCAAAACCCCTTTTCCTGGCCTTTCTTTTATTAGGTTTCCTTTTTTTTGGGGACATTTTTCTCTGTGTTGAAAAGGAAAGGCCCTTCCTCATTAAAAGACAATTTAACCCGTACTCTTTTTTCAGTGCTAAGCTAAAGCCTTTCCTTTCCACTGGGTTTTCCGGGGGGTTTCCAATGGACCTCACAATTTTCAATTAAACCCACTTTATTGGGGAAAAAAAAAAAATGGAATCCCAATTTTCTTCAAATAATTCCCTATTAAAGGGTTTTTTTAATTTTTTAACATTCCCCTTTTTTTATTTCTTCTAAAAACCCTTCCCGAAACATATACAACATTTTTTCCCCCTAGTTTTTCACAACAAAGGGAAGTTTTTTTAAAGAAAATTTTTTTTGTTTGACAAAACCACGGCTTGTCAAGGGGGCCCCCTTTCAAAACTCAACAATCCCTGCTAATACTTAAACGTTCCGAACCGCACATGTCCCAAAAATACAAACCACCCTTGGGAATCAAGGGGGTTCAGTTTATAAAAACCCAAAAGGGTTTTTGGTGGTTTATTTTCCTTTCCCTAGGGCAACCCGTGTTTCCTCCAAAGGGGGGCGGATTTTGGTTTAATGTTGGGACAACGCTCTTCCCTTTTTAAGGTTTTGACCAGGGGGGTTTTTTTGGCAAACAAGACCAAAAATTTTAGCACGGGGGAAGGGAAAAAACCTTATCTTCCTTCCACAGGTTTTAAATTTCCCTGCCCCCAGACATTCTCCCCAAATGGGGGTGGGTTAACCCTTAAGGCCGGGGTGTACTGCCAAAGGGTGTACCAACTCTTCAAAATGGTTTGGCACTTCCATTTCCCCCCAAATGGTTTTTCCAAATTTTTCCCCCCTTTTGTAAGTTTTGAGCCTTTACTTTGCGTTGCATTGGGCTGGGGCCAATAACCCCTTAAAAATCACCAATTTTGGAAACCCTTGTTTTGTTTTTCCCAAAAAAAATAAAAACTTTTCTCTACGGGGAATCCATGTAAATTTTTGTCTTCCCAAAGGTGTTTAAAATTAAAGGAGCTACACCTTCCAAAAATTGTTTTAAAGCTTTACAAATGTTGGGGGCCCAAAAAGGACTTATTCCCCCCTTTTTATTGGCTTTGGGGGCCTTTGTTAAAATTCTCCCCCAATTGCCTGTTATGTTTTACCCTTTCTTTTTTGGTAACATATCCCCGGACTTTTTCCTGTATTCCGAAGTTCAAAGTTTTTAAATTTTTTCCCGTTTTCAATTTTCCCCAAAAAATCATTGGAATCCTTTCCCTAATTTTGTGGGGAGGGGGGAACAAAACACCCCAATTTTAAAGTTAAATTGACTGGGCCCCGGTGGAGTTTGGGAATTTGGAAACCACTCCCGTGGAATTCTTTACTTTCACAGTATCCCCCCGGTAGGGTTTTTGGGGGTAAGGTTCCCGAAAAGTAAAGAAACAAAACATTTGGTTAAAAGGTTTGAAAGGAAGAAGTTTTAAACCAAAGTCTTTGGGGTTTTTTGATTGAAAAAGTTGGGGTTTCACCATGGTTTTCCCAAAAGGGAAAAAATTAATTTTACGGTTTTTAAAACTTGGGGGAACCCCCCGCCTTCCCCTTTTGGGGGTTTTTTAACAGAAGGTACAGGGTTAAAATTCCCTGGGAATTTTCTTCTTTGGTAAAGGGGGAAAACCCCGGTACTTTCAGTATCTTTTGGTTGTTCCACGGCTTTAACTAAAAAGGGGTTTTTGGGGGCCTCCTTCCTGTCCCCGCAAAGAGGGTTCCCGGTTACTTCAATTTAATTGGACAGATATCCTTCCCCTCTTTTTTAAATGGGTGTTTCTTTAAATTTTTATGTCCCTAAAGGGAGACGAAAAAATTTATTGGTTTCAAAACCCCCTCTTTCATTTTCGGGTCCCTTTGCCACCCGGTAAAGGGGGGGGTACCTGCCCTTTATATTTTGGAAAAAAATTTTTCCCAGGTTTGGGGGGTTTTTGGGGGGGTTTCCCAAATTTTTTTTTTATGACTTCTTTGTTAATTGGGGTACTTTATTTTATGTTTCCCCGTTCCCCCCGGTTCATTTAATCCACCCATTTTTAATAAATTTCCTGTTTTTTCCCTTCACATTTTTAGGGCTCCATTTTTAAAAAAATGGGGAAATTTTGGGGGTTGGAAAATAATTTCCGGGAAAAAAACCCCGGCCAAGTTTTCCCAAAAGGGCAGGTTCATTTTTGAGGGGCCCAATTGTTGTTTGGGTTTCGTTCCAACTGTTTTTAGAATTTTGCCCCGGTTCCCCCCATACAAAATTACGTTTTATTGGGTTTTTTTATTTAAAAAAGGGTTTCCCCGGGAAATTTTTTTTGTTTTGAGTTGGGGTTTTTCCCTTTTTCTTTGTTTGAGGACACCTCCAAAAGGGAAATTTCAAAAGGGGTTTTGGGACAGGTGGTTACCCCTAGAAAACCTGTTCCTTTTAGAGGAATTTTCAATTGTTTTAGGGGAACGAATTTTTTCTAATATTAAATCAATTTTCCCTATTTTTTACCCCATTTTCAAAAATTTTCCCCCTTATGTGCTCTCTGCATTGCCCTATACTTCAAACCCCACCACAAACCGGTTAAAAATGATTTTGTTTGGGCCCCTTAAACTCCCCTTCCTCTACAACTTTACTAACCCCCTCTAAACCACTTGGATTCCTTCCCCGTAATCCACTGATGTCACAAATGACCCCTTTTTTTTTCTGTTTTTGTGTTCCCTTTTATTTTTTCAATTTAAACAATTTGGTTGGTCCTTCCCACGTTATAAATGTTTAAAAAGGAAACACCCAAAGAGGTTCTGGTTGTCAAAAAGACAAAGAGGGCAAACACTTTTCCCTTACCGAAGTCCTGATGAGACTTTTTCCAAAGGGGGTTTTCCGGGGTTTTCCCGGGGCCAAAAATCCAACAAGTAAACCCGCCCTTTCCCCAAAAACCAATTAAATTGGGGTTTTTTTTCATTTAAGAAGAACCCTTTTGGGAAATTCTCCCGCCCCGATGTTTTTAACCAAAATGCCTCTGGAACCTGGTTTTTGGTTTTCCAAGGGAAATTAAAAAAAGGAACAATGGCAAATTAAAAATTGTTTTAAAAACCCGCTTTTACAAAATTTGGCCCAAAAAGGGCATCAATTCCCCGGAGGGGTTGGGTTCTTGTAAAAAGTGTTCCACACAGGAAAATTTTATCCGGTCCAATATAGGTTTTGCCCGACTCTTAAATTGCAATTTTCTTTTAAAATTTTTGTTTTTTTTACCCAAAAAGCTTTTTCCCATTTCTTTCTGGTGGGGAAAGGGCCCCAAGGCCGAATATCATACATAAAAAAGCTTTAGGCCGGGGGGGTTTTAAAATGTTTTCCCTGGAATAACCCCAGCCCTTTCAAGGGACCTTTTTTTCCCAATTAAATGTCCTTCTGGATTTAGGTTTCAAAAGGAACCCCCGAATTTTTCCCGGTAAGTAGTCGGGTTAAAACTTAATAAGTGTTTGGGGCTCCCTGGTAAGGATTTTACTTATTTCGGTTTTAAACCCCACCCCCGGGCCCTTCCCCTTTTTTTCCTCAGGGAAAGGGGTATTTTTATGGTGTACATTTCTTTTAAAAATTTTCTGTAAAACAGATAAATTTTGGTGACCAACATAAGGGGTTGGGGCCCGGTTCCCGCCCAAAGGGTTTGAATTCCAAAAATTACAGTTTTCCTTTACCTTTCATGCTGTCTTTTCTTATGCCCTAGGGAGGTTTCAATTAATTTTTTAATAGTTTTTACAAATTTTGGCATTTATATTGTTTCCAAATATTTTCTAACCTCCCTCCGCCATATTTATTGGTTTGGGGGTTCCGCCCTTTACCTTTAGTTTTATTTTGGCCGTTCCCGGGCAACCTAATCCACCATGTGTTGGTCCCAATTTCCCTTTTTGCCTTGCACCCCCTTTTGGGCGCCCCTTTTTAAAACACAAAGTTGGGGTTAGTGTTTGGAAAATTTTTGCCCGGGGAAAAAAAAACCCCCCGGCCGGTTGGCAACAACCCCCTTTTTCCAAGGAACCCTTTTGTGCACCGTTGCAAACCTTTTTTATGGTTTTTTTGGGGGTTCCAATCGGATGTACCAAAAAAATTTTGGAAAACTTTTCCAATTCAGGCCCTTTCCATTTGTTCCGGGTTTTTTTTTGGGAAAAATTTGGGAAAAAGGGGTTTCCCCGTGGGCATGGTTAAAACCCCAAAAATCTTACCCCATTTTTAGGATTCCAATTTTTTAGGGGTATTTTTTTTAAAAAATCAAGCATTTTAATTACCCCTTTTGGGAATTCTCACAATGGGCTTTGGTTTTATTACTTCCTAAGCAAAAAGGGTTCCTGCTTTTGGATAAATTAACCCCTTTAAAAAACGCCTTTTCCTGTACCACGGGTTCTTTTGGGGGATGTTGCTAAAAGACATTTTTCCTGTGTTTGGATCTTGGTTTCCTTTCCCTTTTTTTTTTCGACCGCTACCCGGCAAAGTACTTCCCTACTCTTGGACCCAAAGGGGCAAAACCCCCTTTTTTTAAGCCCCATATGGGGGGTTTTTTTTGGGGCCCTTTTGGTTTTCAGGCCACAACCCCCAACAAATGGAAATTTTAAAAAACTTCACTTTTTCCCTTAAGGAAACCTTTAGGGAAAATTTGGGTTCCCCATTCATTTCCCTTTTTCCAAGGGGTTGGTTTTTAAAACCCCAAAAAGTAAAAAAGTTTTAAAACCAACTGTATATTATGAATATTTTTGGCAGGGAATCTCAGGTCATTTGCCAGTTTTTCGATTTTGCCGGGACACAACTGTCCAATGAGGGACTGTCCATGGCAAATTGGGACAGCTGGTAACCCTGGTGACCATGCCTATGTCGCTACTGGGGTTGCCACCTTTTCCAGTTGCCAAGGTGGGATATTTTCGGGACTCACATCTGATTTTACAGGCCGACACATACCCACGGTCACTATATAGCATAGAACTTCACTTGTTTGCCTAAATAAAAGCTTATTATTGTGGCAGTTTGGTTGCTTATTCTGTTTCTTGTGACATTTAGGTATTTCAGTTACAGAAATAACCAAGTCATGCAACCATTACATTAAATACGGGATATCATTATGTCCTACAATCTTCGCACATTTGCCATTTTTAATATTTTTTATCGGGACACAACTGCCCATAGAGGGACTGCCCCTCGCAAAGTGGGACAGGTGGTAACCTTAGTCGCTACTCCTATGTCGGTGCGGCGCGCTGACATACTGCGGTACACCTTCTGTGGGTATGACCACTGACGGTGCATTGCGGGACAAACACGGTCTTAAGCGTATCCTTTGCTCCTTGGATGGGTACACTTAGGGCTTCGTGGGTTGTATTTGCTTCTCCGTTTAGTTGGGACGGGTACTATGTTGCATACTCTACGTGCGTTTCATTCTGCACGGGCCCTGGCTGCTGCCATTACTATTATGGGCGGACAGTGGCAGTCAGCACATTAGGTTGCTCACCGCCTGCCGGCTTAGCCACGCCTCCGGACGCATCCTACTGGGCTCGCCACGCATTACTACGCACGTGTCTGTGGTTGCGGCGCGCTCTCATTACTATGCATAGGGCGCTACTACGCCGGCTAGTCACTGCACCGCCGGCGCAGCCCTTACGCCGGCCTTGCGCCGAGCTTCATGAATCCCGGGGAACATTTAACTTCTTGCCAAACATATAAATATTGTCTTTCAAAGTTCTTTGAAACCTGTCAGAAGTACTGACAGCACGCTGTTCATCAGAATGAGCAAAGTTGCAATCTTTAGTAAAAAAATCTTTTAAGTTATATTTGTTCTTGTTTTGCGTCGCTCTAGAAGCGCCGCTGGACAATTGATTTACAGTACCAGTAGGTTTAAATTCCTTGGCCAGAACTTGTCCATAAGTACGAACTGGTTGGGTGGTTTTGGGTTTAGTACCAACCCTTCTAGCTTCTTCGGTTGAATTACCGAAAGAAAAGTCGAACGTGAAATCTTTGATTTCCATCCTATGATTATCCACCCTTCCAGTGAAACAGGGAAGGTCTATGTCACATCCGTATTTATGTCTGTCCTCCTGACCATTCGGAATATCAGGCGAAGAAGTAATAGGAGTAGTAGCCCTGTAATCCGCTCCAGATGCATTAACGGGTTCTCTACGTGGTTCACATAAACTAGAATTGCAGCCAATAGTGTTTTTATGGCCACTACCCGTGTGTCGTGCAACTGTTTTGTCGCTGCTATCATCCTTGTTAAAAAGCTTCAACAGTTTGGATACCTCCCCATGTAGTGCAGTCAGGTCAGCCCTGAGATCCGCTAACTCGTTACGATAGTTGGGTGAGGTAACACTGATAGGACTGCATGTGGAATCCATCCATCACACTCAGTTATATAATATAGCATTCAGTGATTTAAATACCCAACAACATTTTTAATATTTTTATGTTTTTTCATAAGTTTTTTTTATATATTTATATATGTATAATATTGTTTATGGATTTTATGTATTTATTGGGTATTGTGCAGTTGTTTAAGATATTAATTCAATGTGTAAGGCTGGTGCTTTAAGACTTGATGTTTTTGGCGCCAAATTCCTATATTTAAATGTTGTAGTTTAATTGCATTTGTTTGGTCTGATGAAGCTCGTTGGATACGAGTGAAAGCGCTTACCACTTTCATCTTGTTTATTAAAATTTTCTATCAATTTGAATACTGTGTCTTTTGGAGCTGCATTCCTTTGGCTGATTTTCAATCAGCGTGTGGTATACCAGCGTTTTGCATTTTGGTTACTTTTGTAGTTTTGTCGAACAAAACACTGTTTCAGTTGATTTCTGGTGTTGACGGATGGATTCCACACGCAGTCCTATCAGTGTTACCTCACCCAACTATCGTAACGAGTTAGCGGATCTCACGGCTGACCTGACTGCACTAAGTGGGGAGGTATCCAAACTGTTGAAGCTTTTTAACAAGGATGATAGCAGTGACAAAACAGTTGCACGAGACACAGGTAGTGGCCATAAAAACACTATTGGCTGCAATTCTAGTTTATGTGAACCACGTAGACAACCCGTTAATGCATCTGGAGCGGATTACAGGGCTACTACTCCTATTACTTCTTCGCCTGATATTCCGAATGGTCAGGAGGACAGACATAAATACGGATGCGACATAGACCTTCCCTGTTCCACTGGAAAGGTGGATAATCATAGGATGGAAATCAAAGATTTCACATTCGACTTTTCTTTCGGTAATTCAACCGAAGAAGCTAGAAGGGTTGGTACTAAACCCAAAACCACCCAACCAGTTCATACTTATGGACAAGTTCTGGCCAAGGAATTTAAACCTACAGGTACTGTAAATCAATTGTCCAGCGGCGCTTCTAGAGTGACGCAAAACAAGAACAAATATAACTTAAAAGATTTTTTTACTAAAGATTGCAACTTTGCTCATTCTGATGAACAGCGTGCTGTCAGTACTTCTGACAGGTTTCAAGGAACTTTGAAAGACAATATTTATATGTTTGGCAAGAAGTTAAATGTTATCAATGCAGTTAAATTAGACAACGCATATTTAGCGCATTGTATTTCTATTAATATTGTACCGATGGGGTTGCGTTTCCATAAAGTGCCTATAGGCATTGATATTACATATGAAGCTGAGAAGGAATTTGATGATTTATTTGATTCTTTTGGGATACAGTTTATGAAATTATTAATCAAACATAATGATATTAAGCTATGTAAGTGCATTAGTGATGTTAAAAAACTTAATAACACTATTTTACATGATTTAGCCTTTCCTCAGTGGGAGAACTTGTATTACAAGCAGTTTGAGACTGCTGAATATAGGGCTAAAAAAGCATTTGATAGGAAAAATAAGAAACTTTTAAGGGATATTGATCAGTAAAAAAGGCATGTGATGTATAAATGGGGAAACAAAGAAAAATATAACATCAGCCGGAGAGACAACATTAACAGACATGAAGGGCAGTTAATTAATGAAAATGAGGGTTATGACAATGATTTTTTTCAGGCACCCAACAAGAGACAGTTCCCAAAATGGAAACAAGGGGGTGGGTGGAAGAAGAAACCTTAAATTCAAATACAGGGAACACTGACATCAATGGGACCATGCCCATTTTCCAGGAAGGGATAGTCTGTGAATATAATAATTTTAAAATCTTTAACTATAGCCACACTGAATTAGATCCAACTTACTTCAGTTTGCTGTCTAAAGGTATGAAGTTTATACCTACCACTAGATTTAATTTAGTTGATTGTTTAAGTGAATTTAAACAATACACTAGAAAACTCAATCTGGCCCTTATGTTTAAGGACCATAAAGAGAATACTGTTCATCACAACAAGCTGAAGAAAAAAAGTTGTTTTATACCAGTTAACAACACACAGGTACATAACTATGAAAACAAAGTGTGCAGGGAATTATACAAGTTTAACAATAAAGTTTTCAACAAGGAGAGTAAGAATAATCTTACAGGGGATGAACTGACATTATTGGGTGAGCTGCGGACAAACAACAATATCCGCATTATGAAACCAGATAAGGGTGGAGGAATTGTATTGTTTGATGCTTTTGCTTACAGCACTATTATGCATGACATCTTACATAACTCAGGGAATTACACTATTGTTTCATTAAATGAAATACACATTGCATATAGGAGAATTGACTTGTTTCTGGAAGATTTTCTTTTGGAACATAGAATTGATGAAGAGCTGCACAACTTTTTGACAGTAGATTTCCCTTATATGGCTACAATTGTAGGCATTCCCAAGGTGCATAAGGACATTAACAATCCTCCATTCTGCCCGATTATTTCTGGGAGTAAATCCAAAACTTTCCCTATAGGTGTAGTTATTGACACACTTTTGAAACCAGTTTATTCGGAAATCAAACATCTTGTTAAAGATTCATGGGAATTTTTAAAGAACTTCCCAACCCACCTTGATGGTCATGGTCTATTGTTCACTTCCATTGATATAGTGGATTTGTTCTCATGCATTCCCCCGGATGAAGGTTTAACAGCTTTCCCGAACAGTATGAGAAAACACACAGGTTTGAGTTGGGACAGAATAAGTATGTTGGTCGACTTAATGAGCATTGTACTGGACCACAACTACATTTTCTTTGAAGGGGAAATGTTTCGGCAAACCAAAGGCGTGGCTATGGGGGCTGCATGTGCCCCCATATATGCCAATTTGGTGTTGCTTGATTGGGAGGAGGCCACTATATTTAACAGTGTATATTCGGGGTCTATCAAATATTACTCACGTTACCTCAACGATATTTACATCTTATGGAATGGAGATATTGATGCATTTAATAATTTTGTACAATATCTTAATGATAGTACCAATTATCTTAAATTTACATCGGAATGCAATGGCACTGGAGTGGCTTACCTGGATACATTAATTAGCTTTGATGGCAATAGATTTAAATCTAGGATACATAGAAAATCCACCTTCACGAATTCATATTTAGAATATAATAGTAATCACCCCAGACAGCTTAAACATAATATTTTTAAAGGACAACTTATTCGAGCAATCAGAATGACATCTGACTATAATGATATGATTGACGAAGTTCGGTTCATTACTGGTCTTTTTAGAGAAAGAGGGTATGACGAAAAGATGATGTCTGACACAAGCAAATATGTCATAGATGAATGGGGGAAGAAGTATTTACCCCTGTTGGGTCTTAATAGTGTTAATCATACTACTGGATTAAATCCGGCAGACACCAACACAAGTAACAAGGATAGAATAACTACAAAATTTAATAGAGCATGTATAGTAGAATACGGTCCATATTCACAAGCTGTGAAAAATATTTTGACGCGGTACTGGCAAACATTTTTTATTGAGCAGGATATTTTGAATATTCTTGGTTCTAAACCACATTTTGTACAGAAAATGGGCAGAAATTTGAAGAGCATTTTTGAGAATGGATCCCAATCCAAGAACACTAATGACCGACACACCTCTAAATGTGGAGCTTGCCATCAGTGTAAGGACATTTTAGAAGAGAGACAAATTACATTGGAAAATGTTAACAAAACTGTGGTTAGATTTAAAAATGGCAATTGTAGAACTAGTATGCTTATATATTTAGCTAAATGTATGTCCTGCCCAGTTTTTTATATAGGCAGGACAGAAAGACAGTTTAAAAAGAGAATTTACTCTCATGGATATAGTATAAGAACAAAGGACACCAAAAATGCTCTTTACAGGCATATCAATAGACAGGGAGAAGAACATTATTTTAAGTTTTCCATTATTGATACCATACGAGCAGATCCCAGGGGGGGTAATATAAAAAAATTCTTAGCATACAAGGAATATTGGTGGCAACTATTTACTGATGCTATGACACTACCTGGAATCAATGATTCTATTTCAGTCAAACCTATTCTGATGTTAAAAAGTTAATTTTGATATCAGTTATATAATATAGCATTCAGTGATTTAAATACCCAATAACATTTTTAATATTTTTATGTTTTTTCATAAGTTTTTTTATATATTTATATATGTATAATATTGTTTATGGATTTTATGTACTTATTGGGTATTGTGCAGTTGTTTAAGATATTAATTCAATGTGTAAGGCTGGTGCTTTAAGACTTGATGTTTTTGGCGCCAAATTCATATATTTAAATGTTGTAGTTTAATTGCATTTGTTTGGTCTGATGAAGCTCGTTGGATACGAGTGAAAGCGCTTACCACTTTCATCTTGTTTATTAAAATTTTCTATCAATTTGAATACTGTTTCTTTTGGAGCTGCATTCCTTTGGCTGATTTTCAATCAGCGTGTGGTATACCAGCGTTTTGCATTTTGGTTACTTTTGTAGTTTTGTCGAACAAAACGCTGTTTCAGTTGATTTCTGGTGTTGAATGTAATGTTATGTCAGAGATATGCATGAATGTAATTGATAAGAAAGGTATATAAATTAAGTTTTTCCTTTGTTCTTTGAGACTCTTCTGAAAATTTTAGTAGACAGTCTCCTAGTATTGTTTATGGAATAAACAAATACTTTGCACATTCTGAAGCATTATTCTTGACTGAGACTAAATGGTAAAACTCTGTATTATTTAATTTTGTACTTTAACACACACACACACACACACATATATATATAAAATGTGCATGTATGTATGTATGTGTAGGTATATATATATATATATATATATATATATATATATATATATATACAGTGGTGCAGCGGTAGCGTTGTTGCCTCACAGCAAGAGGTTCTCCCGTTCGATTCTTGGCTAGAGTGCGGGGAGTGCCTTCTGTGTGGAGTCTGCATGTCCTCCCCGTGGTTGGGTGGACGTTCGAAAGACATTTATAAATGGGCATGCCTTCATTGAAGGTTGAACATCGAGCTGGCACCTCTGCGTTTGTGAAAATCTACTGCCGATCATTAGTGGACCAGTGGTCCGCTGTGACGACCCCCTAACTTGGAAAAGCTGAAAGACAACAACAAGACACTGTATATAAATGTTACAAAACAACCACCAAAAATCAATACTGTAGAATAAATGAGGCAATAGAGAGAAAAAAAAACAGTTTGATCACCACAGTGAAGGTCATAAACTAATAAAACACTGAAACAATAAAAAGAACATGAGTGCTTTTCTTGTTAACACTAATCCTTCATCAGATCTACTTATGCTCAGTGAGTAAAACCATTTAAAAAACATGATATCCAATCAAAATCTATTAAATTGCTGACACCCATCAGGGGCTGGCTTTGAAGGTTAAATCATGACATAGCCACTTAAAGAGATATTTTAACCAATCATTATCATTTGTGCAGCCGATGCCCTTTAAGGGCTGGCTTAAAAAGTAAATTCACATTCAAACCAGGTGTTTTAGCTTACAGATCCCCAGTCCATCTCATTTCTGCAAGCTCCATTTTGTCCATGATGTTGCCTCCCCTAATACTTTCTTCTATAGCTTCTAAAACCATGAAAAGAAAATTATGGCCAGGATTGATGGAGATGTGCTTTACAAGAGGATTCTTCAGGTCTCCTAAGTGGATGTCACTTATGTGCTTTGAAATAAGTTCCTTCAATTGTCTGTTCATTTTTCCTACATAAAAGCTGCTGCACAAGTTGCAGCAAGCAATGTAAACCATGTTTCTAGTTTTACAGTCAGTCAGCATACAGTCTTGGAACATATTTGTTTCCACATATTGGTTGTATAAATTCACTTCTTTTGGAAATATACTTGCAACATGTATTTAATTGTGAACACAATATGGTAAAAATGGTTTAGTGCTTTTGTCTTAAATTTTCAATAGTGAGTGAGTTGAAAATAAAGTCTAACAAATTTTAAATATTGTATACTTTTAATTGCTGGAATGTGTCATTCATCAATATTTGTAGTGGATTTAAGGTTTTGAAGGTGTTTTTTTATGTGTGTATTGGCATTGGTCAATTGCTGGAGGTGTGTACTTTGGCTTTGTTATTTAAGTTTAGATATTGTGGTGTTTAAATGGTTCTGATGATGTCTTTAAGATTTTAAGACGAAAGCACTAAATAATTTTTTAACATATTGTGTTTACAATTAAATACTTCAAGATCCAGAGTTCACGACGTCCCTAGTTTTGTTTGGTTTACTTAGTATTAATTTTACAAAAACTTCAGAAAAACAAAATAAAATGAAATAAAACTGAAAAATGGAGCCAAATGACTATAAACTTCACAACTTTATTTACCACATGTGGTTAATAAAGTTGTGAAGTTTATAGTCATTTGGCTCTATTTTTTGGTTTTATTTCATTTCATATTAGTATTAATTTTACTGGGTCCGGTATTCTCCGCGTTTTGGTTTTGTATTCTGATTCTTGCAACATGTGCACATCCTGCATGAATAAGTACCAGTTCTCTCTTATCTTATGTTATTGTTCATCTGAGAAGTGAAGCATAAATGCTGCTTTAGATTTTTATTTTGTTTAAAGCAGAATGATGGTACATCTCCTACTATATCCTTTATTGCTGTATCTGTTGTCAAAATTTTCCAGTTTTCTTTGATGATATCACAGACATAGTTGATGTCACTAGTGAGTACATGTTGATTTTTCTGAGTGGATGTGATCACATTATTTCCTGAACCTACAGAATCAGGCTTTTTCTTAGAGAAAAAGGGTCTGCTCAGAGTCTCTCTCATGCTTCTTACTGCAGTTATTTATCTTTCCACTTCATGTTTTGATGACCTATATTTTCAGTGGTTTGAATAAATTCATCATCCACTATGCAGAGTCTGGAAGTTCTAATTAACTGAGTCTTCAAAATGTTGGGGAAGATGTTTTGCGGATGCATACTATTACAAAAGCGTGAGTTGTTCTTCCAACATTCTTTCCTGTGAAGACTAATATGTAAGACCTCATCTGTATCAACTCTAAGTAAGATATCTAAAAAAAATCTGTCCAAATGTATGATTCATGCACTATGAACTTGAGAAAATCTGTCGATGCTTCTAGATATTGAATGAACTGACTCAGTTCTTCAGAGGTACTGTCCCATAGCAAATAAACATCGACAAAACGTTTGTAAAATTTCAATGCTAATGAAAAAGGATTGTTGTTAAAAATGTGTGCTTCTTCCCAGCAAGCCAGCACTAGGTTGGCATAGTTCCTTGCACAGGGGGTGCCCATGGTGACACCCCATTTTTATCAGTTAATGTTCTGAACAAATATGAAAATGTTCTCGAGTATGAGTTCCAGTAATATACCGGTAAGATTGATCTTCTCATTGTCATATTTACTTTTCTCTTGCAGGAAACTCTTAATGGCATGAATGCCATAGGTGTTGGGAATAACAGTAAATAAACTTTGCATATCAACAGTTTCCATCAGATGTTGTGTACCATTTTCCAAATAAGTGGTATAATTATAAAGCATATCTAAAAAGTGTCTGGTGTCCTTAATTACTGCTGATGCCTTATGTAGAACTTTCTTCAGTTACTGTTCTATAAATATAGAAACAGGCTCTGTTGTTCCCCAATTACCTGATACAGTGGGATGCATCAGGGGAGCTTCATTATTTTTAATGTGCCTTCGGAAGTCCATTAATGCTTGAAATAATCAGATGGTCTGATACGAGGTAATTGAATAGATCCTGTGTGATTCTCCTTGTCTTGAATATATCATGCAGGGTATCTTTGGCGGGCTCAATCTATTTGCTTGAATTCTGGCAATCTTCTCATAATTGCCTTCATCTGCCAGTAATTCTAGCATCTTGTTCTTGTAATGAGTACAGTCCATCAAGACCGTTGCACCAACTTTGTCAGCAGGGTACACTGTCACATTCCTATTCTCTTTCAACACTTTTAGTGCCTGTTTTTCAGCTTTATTGAAATTACCTAACTAAAAAACAATCAGTAAAAACTAAACAAAAACTCCAGCCAAGCTGGAACTTCCAATGAGCGACCTCTCAAACCTCTTTAATCAGAGGCACATGGGATATATGCAAATGACCCTTATGAACACCAGGTGTTTCAGCTAATTGCTGAATCTGAATGCCCATGACTTGTTTTGTTGTTTTAATGGACAATTTCAGGCCAATAAAGCCAAACCCCATTAGCTGTGGATATGCATATTTCGGCCTTGTTATGACCTCATCAGCACAGCACAAACAGAGTGTTTGACTAAGCATAAGAAACACAGGGTTGTTGTACCCAACTGATGTCCATTATCATCCCATGTGCCTCTGATTAAAGAGGTTTGAGATGTCACTCATTGGAAGTTCCAGCTTGGCTAGAGTTTTTGTTTAGTTGTTACTGATTGGTTTTTCAGTGTGACCTCCTCACTTATTGTTTTAGTATGTTAGTTATTTGGGATATTTTGCAGTCACCGTGATGATAATGGACATCAGTTGGGTGCAACAACCCTGTGTTTAATATGCTTAGTCAAACATTCTGCTTGTGCTGTGCTGATGAGGTCATATCAAGGTTGAAATATGCATATCTACAGCTAGTGGGGGTTCATTCATTGGGTTTTGTATAACTGATTCTCTTAATCCATTGATCTTAGCTCTGGTATCAGAGTCCATGTTCATCTAAAAGTCTGTCCATTTTAAAATCATTATAATCTCTCATGAGCTCCCTAACTTTGATCTGTTTTAACTTCGAGTTGTATGCTGAAATGTTGAAATATAAATCATCTAATTTACTAATATGTACATCTTCTGTATATTTCATCTCAATTTCTTTCTGCAACTTCTCAACTGTTGTGATAAGTTCTTGTTCCATAGGTTCAAAGAACTCTATGAGTAAATTAATGTAACTAAAACTCACCTCTAAGTTGAGTGCTTGCCACTTATTTAGCAGCTCCATGTAAATGTTGCCATAGGTGGGCATAAGAAGCACTCTCAAACCTCTTGAAATAAGCCTATAGTGAAGACATGCCTCCATATGAAGTTGTTGCCATCGTAATCCTTTAAGTTTGTGCAAAGCATTTTCAAATTCTCTTAGTGCTGACAAAAAATAGTGGATTAGTTCCCATATGGGCTATAATCTTCATTTGGCTAATTTGTTTTGTCTAGGTAACTTGTCTGGATGATAACCAAGTTCAACATTACAGCCTTCAGCTCCCTCAACCATGTGGAGCTGTTCCCAGCACTGCAGTAACAGACCAACAACAGAAAAAAATGTTACAAAAACACCACCAAAGATCGATACTGTAGAATAAATGAGGCAACAGAGAAAAAAAAAACAGTTTGATCACCACAGTGAAGGTCATAAACTAATAAAACATTGAAACAATAAAAAGAAGATGAGTGCTTTCCGGGTTTACACTAACCCTTCATCAGATCTACTCATGCTTAGTGAGTAAAACCATTTAAAAACATGATATCCAATTAAAATCTATTAAATTGCTGACACCCATCAGGGGCTGGCTTTGAAGGTTAAATCATGACACAGCCACTTAAAGAGATATTTTAACCACTCGTGATCATCTGTGCAGCCTAAGTGCTGGCTTAAGGGGTAAATTCACTTTCTAACCAGATGGTTTGTCAGCTTGCAGATCCCCAGTTTATCTCATTTCTGCAAGCTTTGTTATGTCCATGATATTGCCTCTCATAATACTTTCTTATATAACTTATAAAACCATGAAAAGAAAATTATG
Organism: Protopterus annectens; assembly: GCF_019279795.1. Classification (NCBI taxonomy): domain Eukaryota; kingdom Metazoa; phylum Chordata; order Ceratodontiformes; family Protopteridae; genus Protopterus; species Protopterus annectens. The sequence goes on from NC_056734.1 coordinate 452,581,387, forward strand.
GCCAGGTGTGATGGAGATTTGCTTTACAAGAGGATTCTTCATGTCTCCTTAGCGGATGTCACTTAAGTGATTTGAAATATATACCTTCAACTGTCTGTTAATTTTTTCCTACATAAAGGCTGCTGCACAAGTTGCAGTAATAAATGTAAACCATGTTTCTAGTTTTACAGTCAGCATATAGTCATGGAACATATTTGTTTCCAAAAAATTTTGTGTATAAATTCACTTCTTTTGGAAATATACTTGCAACGTGTATAAATGAAGTGTTTCCTTTATTCACTGAGACTGTTCTGAAAATTTTAGTAGGCAGTCTCCTAGCTCTGATTATGGAATAAACAAGTACTTTGCACTTTCTGAAGCATTCTTGACTGAGGCTAAAAGGTAAAACTCCTTGTTATTTAATTTTGTACTTTAACATATATATTTTATTTATTTAACATTTGTTAACCAGGAAAGTCTGTTCCAAATTTCAGCAGAGGCCTGGGGAGAAATGCTCCAGATGCATGTCACACGTCTTTGTAATGTGGGAGGAAAGTGGAGCACCCAGAGGAAACCCACACGAATGCAGGGAGGACATGCAGACTTCACACAGAAGGCACCCAGCCGAAAATCAAACTGAAGAACCTCTTGCTATGAGGTGACATGCAAACCGCTACACCACTGCGCCATCCAATATAATATAAATATATATTTATATATATATATATATATATATATATATATATATATATATATATATATATATATACACATACTAAGAAATGAACTTCGTGACAATAACAGCATTTAAAAAACAGTAAATCACACCAACAACTCTTGTAGTCAAGAGTTGTTGGTGTGATTTACTATTTTTTGAAAGCTGTTATTGTCACGAAGTTCATTTCTTAGTTAAAATTTCTTCTCTTCGTTCATTTTTTGAGTGCGGTTAATTTTAGTAGATATATATATATATATATGTGTGTGTCTGTGTGTGTGTGTGTATATATATATATATATATATATATATATATATATATATATATATATATATATATATATGCATATATTCAACATAGTAGTTATAGAACTGAGTATCATCTCATCAGATATTAAAAAATCATTTATTTGTTTGTTTGTGAAGATACCATAGTAAGTGAACTAATCCATGGACCTCTTGCAGCAATAACCTGGGCCGACTGGCTACAACAAAGTAAGGAAAGTACACATACATTGTGTACATTTATGAAAACCATTAATGGGCAAGACACAATAAAATTTAAATATCAACTACAAACTCTTACCTAGGATTTCACAAATATGCAATATATGAATAAGAAACATTAACAAGACAAATAAGTGAAGCTAAAACAACTACCCTATAGAGCTATAAATTATGGCAAATAACAAAGAAGCAGAGTTCAGAAGTAGAATTTAGATATACTCTCTAAGGTACATAATTTTATGATCACTGTAGGATTACAACATTAAAAATAGTACTGCCAACAGTGTAAGCAGTTTTAGGTACAGATGCAGGAAAGTTAAAGATGGATAATGACATTAGAGTAAATACATTTTGTATTGAGGTGTGGAATACATGTTTAAACAGTTTATTTATGAGTAAATATGTTTATATGCAAAGGTTAGAATTTAATATAAAAATAAAATACACTGCACTTACTAAAGGTATGTAATAAAATATGTTAAACTTACTAAATAAGAAAATGTGTAAATGCCTTAAATGCCATCTTCGGTTTCATGTATTTTCTTTCTCAAGGTGAGTTGCTAATTTGGTCGGAAAGTGTCTTGACTGTAATGTATATAATTAAGTAAATATATTTTATAGAGAATTTCAGTATACTTACTTAAATATCTGTTTGACTATAATTATATAAAGAAAAAATTAGTATGTAATGTGAAGCGATAGGTTAATAAATAAAAGAATTTAATAGTAACACTGTTTCACTGAAATACGTGGCATTTGCTTTCTTTCTTAAGGCGAGATCTTAAGATCTTCCTGGAAAATGACAGACCCATAATATTCCTAATTTTTTTTTCAGAAATGGCATTCCAACAGGCAGGTGCAACGTATAATAAAGCTTTTTCAATTCCAATTAATGTGAATAAGGGTCTAGTCAAAGCCGATGTATTAGAGCTCTAAAGAATTATGCTTGTTTCATATGGCAAAGTGTAGATATAAAGTAAGGAAAGTAACTGTTTTGAAGGAATTTAAATGTAAGAGTAGTTAAAAGAAGATTGACCCTGGTTGGCACTGGCATCATTTACATTTAGAAGATGCTTTCCTTTCATGTTCCATGCTGCCATTCAAATAAATAAATCTCATTAGTTTGTTTTCTGTAGTTTGAAATAAAGTCAAATTATAAGAAAATAGCAATGAAATGAGTGAGTGTCTATATATTGTAGCCTAGGTATCAGCACATTAATAAAGTGCCCAGTGTAAACAAATTAGATATTTTGTATAACATCCTGAATTGAGTTAGTACCTTAGTAACTATCTGTTCTGTAAGAAGAAGAAGAAATGAAAAAATTGAGTTAAGGGTAATTTCTAAACATTTCTGGAATGCCATGGCAGGCAACTGAGTTCCATTTATTTATTTATTTATTTATTTGTTTATTTATTTATTTATTTCTAGTTTGATAACCGGGGAAGTCCACTGGGCTCGAGGGCCCATTTTCAATGGTGGCCCGGGGAGAAAAGCTCTGATCATAAACATATTACACACTTTAAGCTACATATTACAATGAAATTGCACCCTTAAACAATTTACAAATAGGAAAAATACACATATTTTTACAGATTGTATTAATAGTACAGAAAACAAAATATATAGTTTCATTTTAAGTTTCAGATGAATGATACATTTTATGTAAATAATGAAAGTTACAGTTGCAAGAAGAGGCATGTAGTCAGAGGGAAGTGAAGATATAAGAGAAGTTACATAGAGTTTACAGTGAGGCGAAGATGAAGAAAGTAGAAAGTGGGGGATAAAGAGAGTTAGAAGAAAGAGGGGCAGGAGGGAGATAATTACAAGGGGAAGTGAAAGGATTTAGGTAGGAAGTATACAATTACATTTCCAGTTTAGTGAGAGGTGATTATGGAGTAGAGATGTAAATTTTTCTGGATTTGACCCCATTTGGGTCATAAACTGAAATGTTGAAAGCATTCTTTAGCTTTTCTGAGTTCTGAAGAGCATAATATCCGTGTGTATTGACTTTCAGCTTATTTGCAGTCAGTCAAATAAGTTTAAAATCATCCTGAAGTTATCCTTGATAGTTTAACAATTCCTACCTGATTTAATGATAACTATGGTTGTCACTGCCACTGGATCAATAAGGAGTCTTAGCATAACTAGGAACCTTGTTTCCCCCCAAAGGCAATTGTTTTTCCTTTCAACTAGAAAACCATCATGATAGTTGTTATCTCAGTGAGAGTGACAACAGTACAGAATATGGGGATCCTACATTCAGTCTCCATACAATGGACAGTCCTTTCCTTTCTCAATGAGCAGTTTCATAAAAAGATCCTACACCTCAGCATGGAATAGGAAAATACAAAAAAAAAAATAACTCAGAAATTTCTAAAACACTTTGGATAGACACTAAACATCAATAAGCATCTGAGGGATCAATAAAAACAGATCCTTTGAGCCAGCATTCCTCCATAGGATCATAGGAGGTTACTAGGCTAATGGCCCTAAAGCCCTTATAAGCCTAGCCAAGTACAACCCCTGTTCCCAAGAATATCAAGGTATTAAGTGAAACTAAGTCAACAACTACTACTGCCCCTGTCCAAGAGGGACACAGGTAAAACTCCAGGGTGAATTTGCGATTTCCCATCCAGTTATCCAAATTATGCTTAAATAGAGTCAACGAGGGGCTCTGCTTCATCTTAACTGGAAGTTTGTTCCAGAGGGCAGGTAACCTCCTTGAATCATATCTGTCTCTCCAGCAAGTTCTGTTGACAGTGCAGTGGTGCAGTGGTTATGTTGTCGCGTCACAGCAAGAGGTTCTCCAGTTTGATTTTCAGCTATGGTGCCTTCTGTGTGGAGTCTGCGCATGTCCTCCCTGCGTTCATGTGGGTTTCCTCCAGATGCTCCGGTCTCCTCCCATATTACAAAAACATGCATCTGGTGCATTCCCCCCGAGCCTTTGCTGAAAATTGGATGCAATGCCCTTACTTATGAAGTAGGCAATGTAGAAAGCCTTACTACTGGGGAGATGTGGTGGTCAAAGCAAAGGCTGCTGTCAACTTGTGTGCCCAAATATCTCATCACTGATTGCGTGCTTAGGGTGTTGTTATTAATATGATAATCTGCATGGAAGTTGCCCTTGCTGAAGGGGATGATAATGCATTTTTTTTGCATTGTGTTTTAGCCCGCGACTTTGGCAGCAGTTGTTTTTCTGTGTAAGTCCCAGTTGTAGGATGTTGACACCATTTGGGGACTTGATGACTTCACCCAGTTTGCAATCATCAGCAAACTTTGTTAGCCATAGGCCTTTTGTTTGAGCCTATACATCTGAGAAGTAGATTCCAAACAATAGGTACCCCAGCACTGATCCCTGTGGAACACCACTGGTTATGGTTCTGCTGGTGGAGGTAGAGTAACCTATTTTTGATTGTGTGAATTCTATTGGTGAGCCAGTTTGCAACCCACCTGACAATATGCAGATTGATCTCCAGCTGGGTGAGTTTATCAATGACACCTGAGTGGGGAATAGTGTCAAAGGCCTTGGCCAGGTCCAGGTAGGCCATATGCACAGATTTGCCTTCATCCAGACCTTTGGTGACTGTCTCAAAGAAGTCCACTTAGTCCAAGAGGCAGTATCTCCTTTTAATGAAGCCAAACCTGATTTGGTTGAACGTTTGGAGGTCTCATATATCTTTGTTCATAGGTCCATGATTAATTTTTCCATAGCCTTGCAAGTTAAGGCTTATGAGTCTATAGTTTCCAAGGTCTGTAGAGGTGTTTCCTTTATGTAACGGGATGACAGTTGCTGTTTTCCATTCAGCAGGTACAATACCAGTGCTTAGACTGTGGTTAGAAAGAGTACCCAGTGGTGCGGCTAGTTCCTGTTTTAATCAATTTAGAACTGAGCATGGGATATTATCAGGTCCCATAGAGGCTGTGCTTTTAGCTTTGGAAAGAATGTTTATGATCTGCTCCTTGGAGATACTAGGCAGAGGGCAGGTGGTAGGAATGCTTTTGGGGATATGTGGTGGGGACAGGGGGAGAAGTTTTCACTGAACCTGTCAGTTAGCAGATTGTCTGTTTCTGCGGGTTCAGTACATGTGGTGCCATTAACAACCAGTTCTGCATGGATCTGGGTTTTTCCTTTAAGGTTTCTGATGTAGCTAAATAAGGCTTTATGATTATCCTTAGTGAAGGAGGCTAATTTGGATGCATAATTAGCTTTAGATATTTGCTTGCTTAAGCTGAGGAAAGAATGCTTCCTGTTCAGAAACTGTTCCATCCTGCTCTTGGCCAGCAGTTTCTTTTTCTTATTGTATAACCTGTTAATGGCATATGTCCTCCAGGCAGGCTTGTTCTTTCTTGAGGATCTTGTTTTGATCCTATCAGGTACGACTGAGTCAACACATTTGTATAGATGCTTATACAAGGCATTGGTATAAATCCCAGTATAGGTGTCCATGCCATCAGTGAGGACAGGGGCTATGAAGATATTAATGCCATCATGTATTAGGTTGTAATTGGCTTTGGAGAAGTTTTTTAGTCTAGTTGCTGCTAATAGAGTTCAGATGTTAGTTACTTCTAATGAGACTGATTTCTGATCAGACCTCACTAGGGAGGGCCGCATGCATGGGGTGGTGCAACGATCACCCATGTTACTGAGCACTAGATCCAGAATGTTTGGGCCCCTTGTAGGGGTGTCAACCAACTGGTCCAGGGCATTGCACTTAATGAAGTCCAAGAACCTTTGGGCAAGTGTGCTAGTGCATGTATAATTTACCCAAAGTTAGGGTGTTTGGTTGTATCTTGAGTGATTCAAGTAGATCCAGGTATGCAGTGTGGGTATCCTGGTTCATGGAGGCGGGGTCCTCTAATTGGCAATAACCTGGAGAGGGGTCTTACCTGCAGTCAATTGGACCTGGATTAGTTTGAGGGAATTGTTTTGTTTAACCAATCTAGAAGTGTATTTATCTTTGATGAATATTGATTCTCCACCTTCTTTAGTTCTCTCACTTTCAGTTTGTAGTGTGAATGTGTGGAAGGCATTATAGCCTGGTATGGCTGGGGTGTCTTCCGTAGCCTTAAACTACACATCTTTTAAGGTGAGGGCTGCTTCTAGTGAGTGCAGTTTTAGGTTTAGACTCCTAGCGTTTAGCGGTATAACCTTAAGGTTGCTTTTTGAAGATAGTTTTACGTTGGGAATTTTGTTGTTGTGAAATTGCCTAAAAGAGGCACTATGGGGAAGGCAAAAACCTTACCAGTAACCAAAACCCAAGAGGTGACAGATGAAACCGTCTTTGGCAAAGCAACATGGTCTATCTACATGTCATCCCAAGCTGAAAGGTACTGGATCCCCTTAGAATGATACCAGAAACTAAGCAAATTGTTGAAGTCAATCATTTTTTGTTTATATTGTGGTTTCATCTTAGGTGAAGGTAGTATGCTGCTCAAGGCTAGGGACGTACTTGCCTGAGACATATTCAAAGAGCTCAGTCGTGTCTCTCTTCATATAGTTCAGTGAGGTATGTCTCAAGTCATTCACACCAACAGAACTATGACGGAGATGTAATGGTACTTGTTTTAGAGAGACTTGAGTGTGTGTGTGTGTGTGTGTATGTGTGTGTGTGTGTGTGTGTGTGTGTGTGTGTGTGTGTGTGTGTGTGTGTGTGTGTGTGTGTGTGTGTGTGTCTATGTGATCCGGTGGATCCTGTCACCCAACAGACAGCTGGGTGTAACCTTCTCCTTGTCCAGCCTGGTGAGTGGGATATCAGTGTTTCTCACTATAGAGTCATGTATGACCAAAAAATATGGTTTAGATATGCTTTGCCTTAGGGACTTGTTTGGTAAGACACTTGTATTTGTGGTTTTAAGTGTACTGATTGCTGTAGGTACTGTATTAAGTGCAGCGTGTTTGTATTTCAGAGGTCTCTGGTGTTTAGGTAAATTTCTGGTGAATATCTCAACGTATAATGCATTATGTGTTGAGAGCTTGGCTTGTGCAGGAGGTTTAGTATGTGGTCTGGCAACCTGTTCCATGTCATTGTTCTGTGAACAAGAGCAAGGATTCCAAATTCTTAGTGTATATGCATCTCTCCCAAATTGAGCTTGAGTGGTTTAGGAGTAGTGAGTTGTCAGTGTACATGATGCAATTGCTACACTGCCTCAGGCTATCCAAGTCAATTAGGCTGGCAGGAGAACTGACCATCCATAATACTAAGTGCAAATTTGGTTACTTTAATGATGAAGGATGTGGTTTAATTGGGGGTTTAATGCTGGATCTATACTATTGGGGATTTCAAGGGGTATGAGACTATTAGGGATTAGGAGAGTTCAGTTAATGTGGCAAATGTTGTAGAAAGTCCAGCTGAGGAGCTCTCCAAGCAGCTAAGCTCAATTTAAGGGACTCCAGTTGGAGAATGGGCAGCTTCTAAGGGAAAATAAGTCTTCTTTAGCTTTTGGGTCTATAACCTAACCACCAGTGGTTGTGTCCACTGCACTGTGCTGCATGAAGGTGTACTAAATGGAAGCAGATGCCTCGGACTGCTTATTTTTCTGTAGATTTCAAAGGATGCCTTGGATTTTGTTTGGATTCACTCCAGAGTTCAGAGACAGCACACCAGTCCTAGAGCAGCTCCTGTAAACTGACCACAGACCCTTGCAAAGGTGATGCCTAAATACAATTTAAGCAAATTTTAAACAACTTGGCCAATGGAAATCCTCAGTACTGAGCCTTATTCCAACAATCTCCAACTCAGATAGGTCCTTTGCTACACTCTTCTGCCACAAGGGTGCAAGGGGTCAATATGACAATGTGAGGTACTTCCAGCCATGCCAGGAGAAGTAGGGCAGTGGATGTGTAGCATATGCCAGCACAGCTAGCTGGAATTTTTTAAAAAAATTTACGTCATTTGTATATCAAACTGATTTGCACAGATGCTAGTGTTGAACATGTATTTGTAAAGTTGCTTGTGTTAAAATGTACCAACAATGGGTCCTGGCTATATTGTAACTGAATTAAGTGTGTATGTTTGAAAAGAGTATACTGTAAGAGAAGAGGTTAATCTCAGTCTTAGCCAACTTTGAAAAATAGTTAAAATTAAATTAGGCCATAAAGATTATATCTTATTGTTCTGGTTGCAGCCAGAGACAAAATGTCTGGGAAACTAAGTATTAGGAAGCCTTCTTTAGTGTCTCAACCAGGAAGCTAATTGCTACTCTGGAAAGGTAGTGGTCTGAAATTGTTTAATGACTTCCAGGAGCTGCAGCAGATCTCAGCTAAGCTCTATCTGTGTGTATGGTAACACACAGGTGCTAAAATCCTAACAGCTTCTAGTGTTGGTGATAGTGTGGGAAACAGAGTCAGATGACCAGATGTGATGTCATTTTATAAGGTATCCCAGAAAAAAATATTTAGATATTGTATTGAGAAGTCTCTCAGTCAGGCTGGGCAGTCTGTTTCTTGGAGCCTGACATAGAAGGATCCCTCACATACTTAATCTTAACTATAAGTGAACCAGGGAATAGTAACTCTTTAGATTAGTCAGAAAAATATAGTGTCATTAGTTAAGTACTGTTTTTTATAATTGTGTGAATTTTTCCAGCTGTGTTATTTTTAATATTTCCTGTGATTGTAACTCTGGTGTTTACTGTAAATAGATATTTTGTATTTTCATGTTATTTTATTATGTATTTTAAATATAGTTAAACATTTCAGTATGTCTAGTCCTTTTTAGAAAATATGTAAATTTTGACAGTATTTGCATATATTTATTTGGTGATGACTCTGGCCACTCATGAAAGCCTTGCTGTTTGGTCAACATTACCATTTGTATGAAAATTAATTTCACTCAGTATAATTGGGTACCTTTGCAACAGCCTTAGGTAGCTAGCTTTGTAGTGCCTGGTGGCAGTGATGACTACCTTATATTCTGGGCAGAAGGAAGCGCAGCAGGTAAAAGTGTGTGTGTGTGTGTGTGTGTGTGTGTGTGTGTGTGTGTGTGTGTGTGTGTGTGTGTGTGTGTGTGTGTGTGTATGTGCATGTGTCAGCTACTTGGAGAAAGGACATGAAGCATTGATTTCACAGAAAGAGTGGTGGAGGACTTGGCATGGGTACTCAACTGAGGACTTAACTCTGCAGCTGTGCCAGTGGGGACCTGGAGAGAGACAGAGAGAGAAACTCAGACCCTGGACTGATTGTGTTCCCTGTGTGCTCTTAAGGAAAATTGTGTTTGATACAGAGAGGTCTGCGTCTGGAAATACTGAGTGTATCCATTTGTGTTCCAAGTGAACGTTCCTCTCCAGTGCCAGTGGTGGGGATTCAGGCTCTTTGATTACTGGCCCTGAGTGGGGAACGTCACAGTAAGATGGATGATTTTCTAGCACAGACAATGCCAAATAGTCCAGATTCATTAAATCTGATCTAGCCTGTGCTATAAAATACACAAGTATTAGAAAATGCAAAGTGCAGGAAAACCAGTCTTAAACAGCTGAAACAGTGAAACAGCAAATCAATTAAAATGGCTAAAAACAGTTAATAGTAGGTGGCAATTCAGTAATACACAGTTTAAAAGTGTAGTACATTGGATAAAAATACTTATTTTTCTGTAGATTTCAAAGGATGCCTTGGATTTTGATTGGATTCACTCCAGAGATCAGAGAGAGCACTCCAATCCTAGAGCAGCTCCTGTAAACTGTTGAATATTACTTTAATAGTCATTATGTAGTGTATTTTGACCTAGTTTAGACCGTGCTGGGTGTTATTAAAATTTTTGTATTTATTATTGTGCTTAAATAGTAACTGTAAATATTTTTTCAAATACTTATGTGGTTGGACAAAGATTTATTGGACTAACGTCCTGAGGGAAGAGGGCTTTTTTGGAATGAGCACAATCGCTGAAGGTTTAAAGTAAAGGGGAACTGAGCTAGACATCAAGGTGATTTGATTTTATTAAGATACTTATGTGATATTTATCCATAGCTGCCACTGAGATGAATTAGGGGCTATGCCTTAATAAGATTTTTCTGTTGCATAGAAGTCCAATTATATCAGAGTCATCAAAAAGAAAGTAGACATTGGCAAGCTAAATTCCCATCAAAAAAGTATTCAATCTCAGAGCAGAGATGTTACATCACATACATTATAGTACCACAAAATAATAGTGCACTGTTCACTAATTAAAGCAGGCTTGGTTTTATCTGACAGTCAAATCTGTCAAAAGCCAAAGAAGCTAATTTTAACCTCCAAGGACAGCAATTTGCTTTGACTGAACCTAGGTTATTGAAACAGACAGGTAAAAGCACCAATACTGCGTTTGTAAATATTCATATACAAATGACTCATATTTTCTCTTTTTAAACAAAAAAAATATTTATTAAAGGCAATTGTACATTTATATAAATGAAAACAAACCATACTGACAAAAGTTTAGTTGCAAACATTACACACAGCAAACCACATTGACATATTTTTTGTTAAAAACATTATACATCACTTCACTTATAATCTATACAGTCATTGTAAACCAGACATTACATAGCTCATTCAAATCCTGCCTGCTTTAAAACCTCATTTCTCCTCTGCATGTATTATTCCCACAATTCCATTTTTTTTATGTAATTTGCTCCTACCATTTTCTAAAGATCCAAATTCCAGTTGTTTTATCTCTGTTACTATATTCACTACTTCTAGTAAAGTTGTTTTGGACATTGATTTCCATTTTCTAGTAACTGCTTTTTTGGCAGCCACCAAAATTAGACTTGGCAAGGCCGTACTATATTTAGGCAATTCATATTCTGTATCATAGTTCAAAAAAATCATGCAGGGAATCCTTAAAGTCTGCCAACTCATTACACTCCTAGAAAATATGTTCCTAATTAACCTTTTCTAACCCATCACACCTCCAATACTTGCTATCTGCCTGAGGAAAAATTCTTTGGAATCTACTTGGAGTATACAAATACCTATATATATATGCTTTTAACTGCTTGTATCTTGCTGTCCATATAACAGAGCTTCCAATTTTTCAGTTTTTGTATTATCTTTTGTTTAGTCTCTTCCCACACATCCTTAGCTGCCATACCAGATTCCGTTTTAATCCGTACTCTAAGTACATCATTTTATCATGTCCCCATAAATATGGATAGCTAAACCAATTCAAGTGTGGGTACATAATTTACAGCTATTGCCTTTGTTTTAGTATCCTGAAAAGATTTGAAACTGCCTCAAAATGTTGTACAACAGTGAAATGTCCTTTTCTAGTTTTATCGGGTATAAAGTAATATAATCCACAGACAGAACCAGCTTTTCTTGACTAGCATACCAATTATATCCTTAAATTTCTGAGTCTCTTTTTTGTTTGCAAATGGTTCTAAATATAGTGCAAATAACAAAGGAGAAAAAGTACACCCCTGCCTGGTTCCTCTGCTCAAACAGAAATTATCAGATAGGAACCACGCCCTTTAATTTCTGCCTCTAATCCCTCATATATCTTCCTAGTCTACCTTATAATTTTATCAGGGAATGCAAATGCTTTCCTAAACTCCTAGCCTACCCCATCAAATGCTTTCTCTGCATCAAGACCCACCCAGAATAGTGGTATTTTTGTATATTCAAAGTGCAACAATGCCTCCACTTTTTAAGAAGGCTGAAAAAAAACTAAGCTCCCTCCTCATATTCTCTCCACCTTCTATTGATTTCCAATAGAGAGCAACCTCACATGCAGCTTTACAGTGTGGTTTGGAAGCTGCACAGTTACAGAAAGAAAGGCGCTACAAGAGAGAAGGTAAGAGGTTCCAGTCTTCCATCTGTAGAACATCTTTATTCTGCTAGAAGCATCTGAAAGGCCAACAAAATAATACAGGACAACATGCATCCTGCACATGGACTGTTTAAGCATCTGGCATCAGGCAGGAGATATTGTGGAGTCCACTGCAGGACTACAAGATTTAGTAACAGTTTTTACCCTACATTGATTAGATATCTGAACTTGGTCACTATAGTCCCAGGAGTCTGGACACATAATAAGTCAATTTTTATTTATTTGTGCAAAATATACTTGCATATATTCCAAGTAAGTGCAATATTTATTTGTTATAGCCATAGTCAGTATTATTTAACTCACTCAAGTGCAATATTAGACAAATAACTTAGGTATTTCAATCTGTAGTATGTTTTTTATTACTTTAAATAGGTAGTTAATTTAACTCAGGGGTGGCTATTCTTTTCGTATATGAGTGTTGGTAAATGTTTTAACTCTTTCTTGCTTGTATTGGGAGTAGTATTTGTTAGTTATGTTTATTCCTCTACTTTTATGCATTATTTCACATTCTCTGTAATGTCAAGAATTGAGCTGATACATGAAATTTCATTTAGGCAATGAAAATAAAGTTTACTTTGAGTTTGACTTTCCTTCTGGATCATCAATGTTCTAGTAATGATGTCAAATGTTTGCCTCCCCTCCACAAAACCACATTGATCCATATCTATCAATTTTGGCATCATCTCTGCTATTCGTTTAGCCATTATAGACATAAACACCTTATAATCATGGTTTAGGATTGAAATGGGCCTGTATGAAGATGGATCTGATGGGTCTTTACCCTCTTTAGGTATTACAGCCACCACCCCTTTCTTCCAGGATGTTGGTGCTTTTCCTCCTCTTAAAATACTTTTAAACAAAACCTTCCATAAGTTCATAGGTTGGTACTAGGCTATTGGCCCTAGGGCCTATACAAGCCTAGCCATAACAATTCCCTGGCTATTTCTTCCCACAGTATTTACTTCCCTGGACCCCTGTCTAAAAGGGCAACTGACATGATCCCCAGGGTGAATTTCCCATCTCCCATCCAACCATCAAGGTTCCTTTTGAAGAGGACCAAAGAGGCTCACTGCTTGACATGTATGGGCAGTCTATTCCAGTGTCTGGGGAGTCTCTGGGTAAGGAACCTATCCCTCCAGCATGTTTTGTTCATTGTGATGACAAGGTTTAGATCCCTGGAGCATGTGTCTCTGAGGAATTGGGATTTCTTTAAGTGTAGCATGTCCAACAGCTCCGGATTTGACATGGCCTTGTACGTTAAGCAGAGATTGCCTCTGAGTAGACGATATGCGACAGAGTATAGGTGGAGTCTTTTTAGATAGTCAGCATTAGGGATCTGCTTTAGGCCTGTGATTCTTTTAGTGAGGTATTTCTGAGGCCTTTCCAGTTGTTGCAGATGTCTTGAGAGGTACATACCAAATGGGGAGTTGTATTCTATAATGAGTCTAGTGATGGATGAGTACAGTGGGACAATGACCTCCTTTTTTCTGGATGAAAAGGCTTAGTGATGAGGTGTGCCACATAGAAGGATTTCCTGACTGTTGTGGCAATGTGGTCATCGAAGGTGAGACCACTCTCCACCTGTGTCCCTAAGTCTCTTATCACACTTTTGGTGTTTAGTGTACTGCCACCTATGTGGCAATTCATGGGTACATGTCTTTTTCCAAAGGGGATAACTATACATTTCTTGGCATTGAGCTTGAGCCCATGGCTCTGGCACCAAGCATCTGTTTCTGTAAGGCCCTTTTGTAGAATATCCACATAATTTGGGAATTCAGTAATGGCTCCCAGTTTGCAGTCATCTGCGAACTTTCTTAGCCAGAGTCCCTTAGTGTTGGCCTGTACTTCAGAGAAGTAGATGCCAAACAAGAGCAGTCCCAGGACTGAACCCTGAGGTACTCCACTCATCACTTGTCTAGAGCTGGATTTGGAGTCAGCTACTTTTACAGTGTGGGTTCTGTCAACAAGCCAGTTAGCAACCCATCAAGTGACATAGGGATTAATGCCCAGCTTAGTAAGTTTATCAATGATTCCAGAGTGGGGATGGTGTTGAAGGCCTTGGTGAGGTCCAGATAGGCTGTGTGGATCACCTTACCCTTGTCCACAGCTCTGGAGACTGATTTGAGAAGTCAATCAGGTTCAGGAGAAAGATCGGCCCTTCATGAAACCAAACTGCGTGGGGTCCAGTGTTTGAAGGTTGCCAATGTCTTTGTTTATAAGTTCCATGATAATACGTTCCATGGCCTTGCAGATCAGCCTCATCAGACTGATGGGGTGGCAGTTCCCAGGATCCAAGGTGGATCCCTCCTTGTGGAGTGGGATAACTGTAGCTGTGGACCACTCAGTGGGCACAAAGCCTGAGGTGAGGCTATGATTAAACATGACACTTAGGTGAGGTGCCAGTTCATTTTGTAGTTCATGTAGTACACAGCCTGGGATGTCGTCTGGTCCCATGGATGCTGTATTCTTAGCTTTGGAGAGTGTGTTTTTTACCTGTGTGGCCATTATTACCGGAATCTGGCAATCTTTCGGTATTGAGATGGGCCCTTTAGGGGATGAGTGGGGGGGGGTGAAGTGTGCACTGAATCGATCTGCCAGGATATTGGCAATATACTTGGGATCAGTATATTTAATGCCATTCTGTTGCAGCTCAGAGCAGATCTGAGCATTGCCATTTAGATCCTTGACATAGCTATAGAATGCCTTGTGGTTGCTTTTTGGAATCTTTGGCAATTTTATTTTCATAACTAGCTTTGGAGGATTTTATAAGGGATCTCAGCTTTTTCCTGAGGCTGGTAAGTGAGTTTTCTGCATCCTGGGATTTTCCTCTTTACTGCAACAGTTTCTTCCTTTTGTTGTAAAGTTTATTTATGGCAAGGGACCACCAGATTAGCTTCCTTTTTTTGGAGGAGAGTGACTTGGTTCTATTGGGGATGGCACCATTCATGCACGAGTGGATGTGCTTGTGCAGTGCCTTAGTGTAGGATTCAGCAGTTGAATTTTCAGTTCCTGACTGCATGGGTGTCATGATGTTTGTCACTTCTGACTTGAGTAACATGAAGTTGGCTTTGGAGAAGTTTTTTATGGAGGTTTCCTTACTGGGGGTGGGGGTGGGATGTGGATGTCAAGGGTGATTAGCTTATGGTCAGACCTGACCAACACGGGGGTGACCATAGGTGTGGCACATCAATTTCCCATGTTGTTAATGAACAGGTCTAGGATATTGGAGCCCCTGGTGGGACTAAGGATTAGTTGATCCAGGATGTTGGAATTTATGAATTCCAAGAACTGTTGGGCAAAGGTATTGATACACAAGTAGTTTTCCCAGTTAATGGCAGGGTAGTTGAAATTACCCAGTATTAGGGTATTTGGTTGTATCTTAATATTTAACAGTATGTTTAGAAAGGTGTAGTGAGAAACTTGGGGCATGGTGGGGGATCTGTAGCAAGCTACAATTTGGATTGCACTCTTACCTAGTGTTAGTTGCACCTGGAGAATTTCAGATGCATTGTGTTGGGCAACTAGCCTGGTGTTGTGAATATCCTTGGTGAATATGGACTCTCCTCCACCTTTAGTGTTTCGGTCCTGGTTTGGTGGCCGAAAAGTGTGGTAAGAGTTGTAGTCTGGTATTGCAGGGGTGCTCTCTGGAGCCTTGAACCAGGTCTCAGTTACTTCACAGATATCAATGTTCTCCATTTTTAGGAGTGCCTCAAGTGAGTGCATTTTGAGGTTTAGACTTCTAGCATTGAGTAGCATTACCTTCAGATTTTCCATCCTAGCTTTCAAACTTCCACAGGAATACCATGTATTCCTGGGGACTCTCCTGTGGATTGGTTATACATCACTATTTTTATTTCGTCTCTTCCTATCCTAAATGATAGTAATTGAGGCTCATCTACCTCTAACTCTGACATATTTAATTCTTCCATAAACATTTCCATTTTTACATTATCTTGATTTCCATATTTATCTGCTTTATGCAGACTTTCATAAAATTTCCAAAATGTTTCTAGTACCTCTGCAGGATCACTTATCTTCCTTGCAATAGGCTGTCTAAGCTTGGTGACAGCTCTTTCTACTTTCTGTTGCCTGAGTTGTTGCACTAAACGTTTTTGTGCTCTGGTGTTATTATCAAAAGCAGTTGCTTAACACCAGTCTTTCTGAACTCATGCATCTAGGTAATCCTTTATTTTCTGCTTAACATTCTACAATTGCTCCTCTTGTTCTGTAAGATTCCCCCTATTCTGTAATACTTTAACATTTCTCAGTCCCTCTAAATAATTCTTGTTACTTCTTAACCATATCTGTCTTTCTTTTATTTCCACCATATTTTTAAACTTCAATTGAATTATATCCCACTCCCTAGCAATATTTTCAGAAGAAATCTCTATCTTCTCTGATAACTCCCAAATAATTCTACTACCCATTCCTTAAATTCCTCTTGTTTCAACAGATAGGTGGGAAAGTGTCAGTGTCTCATTTTTATTTCATTCGCTAAAGGTTGGGTGCCGGGCTGGCAACTCAGCACCATAAAAATCTACTGCCAATCATTAGCGGACCGGAGTTCCTCTGTGGCGATCCCTAACCGGGAAAAGCCGAAAAGACATACAACAACAACCCTGCACTTTTATTTTGGCTATTATTGGCACATGATCTGAAATAGTTATTGGATACCTATCAAAACTTTCAATTACATGCACATGTTCCTGTGAAATAAGTTCTGTCTAGCCTAGTCCAAATTTTATATCTCAGGGAATAATATGTAAATTCACTCTGATCTCCTGCTACTGAATTCACATCTTCCATGCCAAATATTTTCATAAATTTCTTCAAAAATCTACCCTCCTTTGTTATATTTTTCCTTCTGGGCCCCACAGACACATCTTCACTACTGCAAATCAAATTCTAGTCCCCACCTATAAGTAATATTCCCTGCTGAAAGCTAATTATTTCTCACAGAATTTTCTTAAGTTCCATTATAACAGTTTTAGGTGGAATATAATACATGCTAGTGTAATCCTCCCCCCTTGCCAGTAGCTCCTTAGTACTACAAATCTACCATTATTATCTTTTTTATTCTCTTCTATCACTCCTCTTGCAATTGATAGAAGTACTCCTCTTTTCCTTTGTCTGGTATTCCACTGAATAACCACCCTGAAAACCTTTCTTTATCAAATTCACATGTTCATTTCTTTCCAAATGTATCTCCTGTAGCATAACTATTTGGACTCTACATTTTACTATAGTTCATTACGCTTTCTTTTTTGCATATATCTATGAGACCATTAACATTTAAATATAATATAGAAAGTGTCATTATTCAAATAGTTGTTATTCCCATCTTTTATTTGTAACAGCTTTTTTGTTAAGTATCTAATTCCAGCTTTTGTGTTACGTGCACACACTAATGCCTGGTAGGTTGGTTCTTGTTATATCCATTTCAACTTATGTCGCACCTTACAAAACTTTTTTCCTTTATTGAAAGCCCTCAAAAAATACACACCCAATACACCACTAAAACTTGCTAACTTAATACTAACACGCAAAATTATGTACACCTTCAAATATTGAAGTTTTATCCTGCTAATTGGAACAGTTGTCCCAAACTGGCAGCCATACTCACAAACTTGGGTTAAGCTAAAAGGAATGTTATCTATACTAATACACATGATACAGCCTATGCTTCTACTAAGTGCTGCCTGGTTTTGTCTTATCTTTATTGCGCTCCCAGAATGGGAAAACACTTGAATGCTTTCAGAAAACATTATCTCCTAGCCATTGAAAGAAAGGCGTATTCTGTTTTTATTGGTCTTTATCAGATTGTCTCCATTGAGACATGAGAACCAGATATAGGTTCATAGGTAAGTACTACGTTATCTGCCCATGGGCATTTATAAGCCTAGCCACAGAGTGATGGCTTTCGCCTCCCCATTAGATTAGTAACCTGGGCCTCTGTCAACAGGGCTCCTGAAGTGATCCCAGGGTAGAACTTAAGATTACCCATCCACTCATCAAGATTTCTCTTGAAGAGGGTCAGAGAGGAGCTCTGTCGAATATGGATTGGGATTCTATTCCAGAGTGAGGTGAGTCACTGGGACAGGAATCTATCCCTCCAGCATGTCCTGTTTATTGTTGTACATAGATTCAAGTCGCTAAAACGAGTGGTTCTGAGGGATCTCTTTTTTTTGAGGTGAAGCATGTCCATTAGTTCAGGGTTTGACATGGCCCTATAGGTCAGGCATAGGTCACCTCTGAGCATACGTTAAGCGAATGAGAAGAGCTGGAGCTTTTTTAGTCGTGCTTCATAGAGTAATTGTTTTAGGCCCTTAATCCTCTTAGTGAGGTACTTCTGTGGTCTTTCTAGTTGTTGCAGGTGTCTAGTGAGGTACATCCCAAATGGGGCATTGTACTCTATTATGGGCCTAATGTGTGAGGAGTAAAGGGGCACAATCACCTCCTTGGATCTGGATGAGAAACACTTTGTGATCAGGTGTGCCACATAGAAGGATTTCCTGACCATTTTGGCTATGTGGTTATCAAAGGAGAGCATGCTATCTACTTGGGTACCCAGGTCCCTAATTACTTCTTCTGTACTTAGTGGATTCCCATCTATGTGGTAGTTTGTAGGTACTTTGTTTTTCCCAAATAGGATTACTATGCATTTTTTGGCATTTAGCTTGAGGCCGTGACTTTGACACCAGGTGTTTGTCTCTGTGAGACCCTTTTGCAGGATGTCTGTGTCAGCTGGAGAGTCAATTATTGCACCCAAGTTACAGTCATCTGTGAACTTGGTTAGCCACAGTCCCTCCGCCTTTGCCTGTACTTCAGAGAAATATATACCGAACAGGAGGGGTCCCAGGACTGAGCCCTGTGGGACTCCGCTTGTGACTGGTTTAGAGTCAGACATGGCGCCTGCCACTCTTACCATATGGGTTCTGTCTGAGAGCCAATTGGCAACCCATCTCGTGACATGGGGGTTGATATTTAAGCTGGTGAGTTTGTCTATGATTCCTGAGTGTGGGATGGTGTCGAACTCCTTAGCGAGGTCCAGATATGCTGTGTGGACCACCTTCCCTTCATCTATGGCCTTGGTGACTGTTTTGAAGAAGTCGACCAAGTTCAGGAGGCAAGATCTGCCTTTACTGGGTGGGGTCCAGTGTCTGGAGGTTCCCAATGTCCCTGTTAATGAGCTCCATGATAATGCGTTCCATGGCTTTGCAGACCAAGCTAGTCAAGCTTATAGGGCGATAGTTCCCAGGGTCAGTTGTGGCACCACCTTTGTGGAGTGGTACGACTGTTGCTGTACTCCATTCTTTGGGCAAATAACCTGTAGAGAGGCTGAGTTTGAATAGTGATTTGAGATGGGGGGTTAATTCATTTTGAAGCTCGTGTAAGACACAACCTGGGATAGCATCTGGTCCCATTGATGCTGTGTTTTTGGCCTTTGCAAAGGCTGTCTTTACTTGTGTGTCTGAGATATCTGGAGTGCCACATTCTTCTGGGATGGGTGCTAGCCCCTTTGGTGGAGGGTGGGTGAAGTTTGCACTGAACTTGTCAGCCAGGATGTTGGCAATGTCGGTTGGTTCAGTGTATTTATGGCCATTATGCACTAGCTCGGGGCATATCTGAGAGTTTGCCCCTAGACTCTTGACATAGTTAAAGAAGGCCTTGTGGTTATCCTTAGAGTCATTGGCTATTTTTCTTTCGAAGTTGGCCTTGGATGATTTAATGAGGGAGCGCAGTTTTTTACTGATGTTAATCAGAGATGCCTTCTTATTTTGGGATTTTGTTCTATCTTGCAGGAGTTTCCTCCTTCTGTTGTAAAGTTTATTTATGGCTGGGGTCCACCAGACTGGCTTCCTCTTTTTTGAGGAGTTGGTCTTGGTTTTACTTGGGATGGCTCGGTCCATGCACTGTTGAAGGTGTTCATAGAATGCACTTATAAAGGATTCTGCCGATGGGTCATCATTTTCCATTTGATTGGGAGCTTTGAAACTTCCCACCTCAGTCTTGAGGAGTGTGAAGTTGGCTTTAGAGAAGTTTTTTACCTTGATTTCCTTGACTTGGGGGGGTGGGGGTGGGATGTGGATATCCAGTGTGATTAGTCTGTGATCTGATCTTACCAATGATGAGTTTACCTCCATGTTGGTGATGACCAGGTCCAGTATGTTGTCACCTCTTGTGGGAGTGGTGACCAGCTGTTCCAGGCCGTTTGAGTTTATAAACTCAAGGAAGCATTGGGCTAGGGCATTTGAGCTTGAGTAGTTTTCCCAGTCAATGTTTGGATAGTTGAAGTCACCCAGTAGCATGGTGTTGGGTAGAATCTTTACTACTTTCTAATGTTCTCAGGAATGTTGCGTGAGGGTCCTGAGACAAGGTGGGAGATCTGTATCAAGCTATAAATTGAACAGTCAATTTACCCGCTGTCAATTGCACTTGGATGGTCTCAGGTTCCGTGTGCTGTGCTACTAACCTGGAGGTGTGGGTGTTCTTGATGAATATGGACACACCCCCTCCTTTTGTGTTCCGGTCCTGGTTTTGGGACCTAAAGGTATGGTAGGAGTTATAGCCTGGTAGTGCTGGGGTGCTCTCTGGAGCCTTGAACCAGGTTTCTGTCACTGCACATACGTCAGTTTCTTCCATACTAAGGAGAGCCTTGAGTGCGTGCATTTTGAGGTTTAGACTTCTGGTGTTGAGCAACATTACCCTCAGTTTATGTTTATTATTGTTGTGTATGGAGGCAGGTTTGTTTTTTGAGCCATGCCTAAAAAAGGCAGTATTGGGGTGGCAAGAGTCTTGGCCAGTATTCGAAAGCCCAGGGGTGACAGGTGCAAGCCGGCTCTGGTGAAGCAACGTGGCTTGTCAAGCATGTCGTCCCAGGCTGACATAGAGTTTCTTCTACAAGCATGTATTCATTTATTTATTTATTTGCAAGAGGAAAGCTTTGTTATATTCAATATTCTTTTTATTTATTTGCTTTCTCTTAAAACTTGTTACTATATCAAGCCAAGGGCCTTAATCAAGTCATTTCCTTATGCAAGAATGAGAAAAAGCACATGTATCATACTGTTTTGACCAGACTTTTTTTCTTTTTTTTTACATTGCAATGCCTACATTTCTTAAAAGTGAACAAGAACAAATAGAAAAGCAGGGAAAAAAAACGTTCGTATCCCCATTACACTTGAAAAATAACTGAGAAATCTTTACTTTATAGCATTCAGATTATATCATACAGTATAAAAATATTATTGCTAAGAAAACATTTTGTCTTACTTTCAGTTAACTCGATCCCTCTTCTTACACTCTCCTAAGTGTCCCTCCAAACATTGATGACATAAAGTAGGGCATATGCTTTAGAGTCCCTGTGATGTCCCCAGTCTGGACTACTAATTAAGGGGTCTGAATCCTCACCACTGATACTGGAGAGGGATGTTCACTTGGAATACAAATGGACACACTCAGTATTTCCAGATGCAGACCTCTCTGCATCAAGTGCAATTTCCCTTAACAGCACACAGGGAACACACTCAGTCAAGGGTCTGGATCTCTCTATTGGTCTCCCTCCAGGTCCCCAGTAAGACTCCCCACTGGTACAGCTGTAGGGTTAGGTAATTAGCCAGGTGTCCAAGCCAAGTCCTCCAGCACCCTCTCTGTGAAACCAGTGCTTCATGTCCCTGCCCAAAATAGCTGACACACATACTTTTTGAGATTTAATTTTCACACACACACACACACACACACACACACACACACACACACACACACACACACACACACACACACACACACAAACCTGGGAAAGGCTGGTGCAGATTACATGGTCTACCAACTTTGCCCAGACTAAAAGGTACTTTCACTGCCACCAGTCAGTTATTATAAAGCTCTTAGAAGGGTACCCACTTATACTGAGTGAAGTTAATATTAATACAGATGGTAATGTTGATCAAACAGCCAGGCTTTCAGGAGTGGCCAGAGTTATCACCAAATAAATATATGCGAATACTCTCAAAACTAAAATATTTTTCTATAAAGGGCCAGCCACAATGAAAAGTAGGTAAAAGAATATGAAAATATTAAATATCTATTTACAGTAAACACCAGAGTTTCAGATACAGGGAATATTAAAAAATAACACCTATGGAAAGTTTCATACAGTTACAGAAAAACAGTCCCCGGGATTTAATAAAGCTTACATGGAGCTAATCTCAATGAAAGCATAGTGGCATGGCTCAAACATGGAGTTCGGTGCCTGTGCGATCCAGTAAACAAGGCTGGGGGCATGCAGGAGCCTCACAGCACTATTCTGACATGGACGTGATGGAATAATGCAAATCACTTCATTTGCTGGTGAAAACCATACAAATGAGGTGAATTTGAAATCCAGCAAGCAGACAGGTATCTGTGTTGGAGCCATGTCCGCACAGAAACGTATTTGGTTAGTAACGTGTACATTTCTGCAGAAATCAAAATGGGGGCATGGCAGCTCAAAGTAAAGCATGTATTTTGTTTATTTGGCATGCCAATGGCAAAACTTTGGCCATTGACATGCCAAAGTGTTTTAAAATTGCAAAAATCAAAAGTTTTTTTGGGGGGGCGATTTTGCTTTGTAAGCAGAGCGCAGCCGTGAGCAAACCCGATCGTGCAGAAAAAAAAACAGTAAAAAGTCAATTAAATGTGAAACATGAAGATTGCCATTATAGTGTACAGCATGCAGACTCATAAAAATAACAGGTAACAGTGGTTGCTAAGGACATAGGCTCTGGTGTAGTGGTGTAACTAGGGTATAAGCCAGTAGGGGTATGTAAATGAGCTAAATTTACTGAATAGCAAAATGGGAGACTGTATTTGCAGGTACCTAACTGTGTAGGTGCTATAATGCGGTGGTGTAAGCAGAAGCAGCTGACATGAAAAGAGGGTGTGTCATGCTTGGTATTAGCACATTGGAGCTCTGCGCCTCCTATTTGCGCACAGGTAAGCACAGCTAACCAAGGGGGTGAATCTGAGGCTGCTTAACTGTGCTTAGCTGGTTCAAGAAATGGTAAGCATATTCATGCCTCTGGGAGGGCCTTTTCTGATCAGCAATGTTTACACTAGCTCTGCAGGTTTGCACTCCATGCCACAGGGCTTAAACACAATGGAAATAGAGAAAAAAAAGGAAATAGCAGAATAAAGGAAAGGAACTACAGATAACTAATATGGACTCTGCCACTCACAGTGGCCCATTCAAACCCCTCAATAATATAGCTGGCAGGTGGAATGCAGCCAATCACACAGGCAGCATCTGCAGCACACCAGTATAAAGTATGCAAACACCTTTCATTCTGTTTTTTCCCATAAACTCTGCATCATTGGTGTACACACTTGGGAATTTTAACTGACAAATCAATAGGGGCTGCTGCTGCTTTGCTACATCTCTATGTGCTGCAGACTGAGGGTGGTGATGAGGATAATCCTGACAACTGGCCCAGACCAAGGAGGAGAAGAGTGTTCAGACCTAGGGTTACCTTTCAGGGGCTACATGATCTGGAGATACTAGAGCGCTACAGGGTGGACAGGGACAAACTTCACCAGCTCACTGAGCTCTGCCAGCCTCACCTCAGACCCAGAGC
Source organism: Protopterus annectens (assembly GCF_019279795.1). Taxonomy (NCBI): domain Eukaryota; kingdom Metazoa; phylum Chordata; order Ceratodontiformes; family Protopteridae; genus Protopterus; species Protopterus annectens. Next base: position 452,605,000 of record NC_056734.1, read on the forward strand.
CAACAGAGGGGAACCCATCCCAGTTGAAACCAAGGTATGTGTAGCCTTAAGAATACTACCTACAGGTACTTTCCAAAGACCTAAAAAATTAAAGCACTACACCCTCACAAACTCCCCTTGAGTACTTTGTTCCCCATTATCCCTTTTTTTTTCAATTACAAAGGAATTCCCAATACTATTCTAGCATGTCCAAAGGTCAGTTGTCAATCTCCTCTCCGGTCCAGCTGGTGAATCTGGGAATCTTGAGGCAATGTTACAACTGCCTCATGTACACAGACAACCCTCTCCTCCTCCCAACAAATTCCAACACATGTGAGAGATGCAACCATATAGCCATACTGGAGGCTGAGCTCTCTCAACTCAGTACTGGCGAAATAGTCAGGAGGAGAAGGAAACCACACTCACTACAATTCCAGTCTCACGACAGCAAACCAAACACATAAACACACAAAAACATACTCGGAGGCTCTAAATAAAAATCTGCCTAAGCAGCAGAGACCTCCAAAGCAGACACCCAAGCAACCGCTACCCCAAAACAAAAAATGTGCAACACATAGCTCACGAAGCCAGTGTGCTGAACAGTCACAGCCCTTAAGACTAAACAACACACCTGATACACTTGTAATAGGTGACTCTATCGTCAGGCACACTGACGTCCCGCTCACCAGACTGAACAAGGAGAAGGTCACGGTGAGCTGCCTGTCGGGCGCTAGGATCCACCACATAACACAAGCACTCAGGTCACTCCAAGGCAAGTACAAATATGACTCAGTCATTGTCCATGCTGGTGTGAATGACCTGAGATGTACCTCCCTGGACTACATGAAAAGAGACATAGAGGAGCTCTCTGAGCATGTAGCCCAGGCCAGTATGACCTTGACCTTGAGTAGCATCTTACCCTCACCAAGATGATGCCACAATATGAAGACAAGATGATCAATTTCAACAATTGGCTGAAGTATTGGTGTCATTCAAAGGGGATCCAATGCTTGTCAGCCTGGGATGACATGCTCGACAAGCCACGATGCTTCACTAGGGATGGCTTGCACCTGTCACCCCTGGGCTTTCGGATATTGGCAAAGGCTCTTGCTACCCCCATAGTGCCTTTTTTAGGCAAGGCTCAAAAGACAAACCCACCTCCATAGGTATCACAAAGGATAAGAAACTAAGAGTAATGCTACTCAACGCCAGAAGTCTAAACCTCAAGATGCATGCACTTGAAACTCTCCTTAGCATGGAGAACATTGATATCTGTGCAGTAACAGAAACCTGGTTCAAGGCTCCCAATAGCACCCCAGCACTACCAGGTTATACCTCATACCATGCTTTTCGGCCCCAAAACTTGGACTGAACCACAAAAGGAGGGGGAGTATCAATATTCGTCAAAGATACCCACACCTCCAGGTTGGTGACACAGCACGAAGCATCAGAGACTATCCATGTGCAACTAACAGTGGGTAAAACTGTCTTCCAGTTTATAGCCTGCTACAGACCACCCTCCCAAACCCAGGAACCCCACTCGGCCTTCCTGAGAACACTGGAAAATATGAAGCTCTCTCCAAACACCATTATATCGGGTGACTTCAACTACCCAAACATAGACTGGAAGCATTACTCTAGCTCCAACACCCTAGCCCAAAGGTTCCTAGAATTTATAAACTCAAATGCTATGGAACAACTTGTTACCACTCCCACAAGAGGGGAAAACATACTGGACCTGATCATCACCAACATGGGGACTCTATGCTCCAGACCAGAAGTGTATCCCTCACTGGTAAGATCAGACCATAAACTAATCTCACTGGATATTCACATCCCGACTCCACCCCCTGCCCTGAAAACCACAGTGAAAAACTTCTCTAAAGCAAATTTCACACTCCTGAAAACTGAGGTGGAATCCTTCAAAGCCCCCGGGCCTGTGGAAAATATGGCCCAGACCGCAGAATTCTTTATAAACGCATTCTATGAACACCTTCAGGAATGCATGTATCATTCAATCCCAAATAAAACCAAGACCCAATCCTCCAAAGGCAGACGTCCTGCCTGGTGGACCCCAGCCATAAACAAACTATACAATAGAAGGAGGAAGCTACTACATGATAGAGCAAAATCCCAAAAAGGGAAGGCATCTCTGATCAGTATTAGCAAAAAACTACGGGCACTCATAAAATCGTCTAAGGCCAGCTTCGAGAGAAAAATTGCACAGGACACTAAAGATAATCACAAGGCTTTCTTTAGTTATGTTAGGAACCTGGGTGGGAATTCCCAGATATGCTCAGAATTAGTCCAAAATGACAAAAAATACACCGAACCCACAGACATTGCCAACATCCTAGCTGACAGGTTCAGCGCAAACTTCTCCCCCCTCCCACCAAAAGGGCAAATATCTATCCCAGCAGAGTGCTGCCCCCCTGACATCTCAGATGCCCAGGTAAGATCCGCCCTCTCCAAAGCAAAAAACACAGCATCAATGGGACCAGATGGTATCCCGGGCTGCGTCCTACATGAACTCCAAGAAGAGCTAAACCCAAATATAAAACTACTGTTCAATCTCAACCTTACTACAGGATATGTACCCAAAGAGTGGTGTACAGCAACAGTGGTCCCCCTCCACAAAGGTGGTGCCTCAACGGATCCTGGAAACTATCGCCCCATAAGCCTGACTAGCTTGGTCTGCAAAGCTATGGAAAGGATCATCGTGGACCTCATAAATAAAGATATTGAGGACCTACAGACACTGGATCCTACCCAGTTCGGCTTTGTTAAGGGCAGATCCTGCCTCTTAAACCTGGTTGATTTCTTTGAAACAGTCACCAAGGCCATTGACGAGGGGAAGGTGGTCCACACAGCCTACCTGGACCTCGCAAAAGCCATACAATACCCCACTCGGGCATTATAGATAAGCTCACCAGCTTAAATATAAACCCCTATGTCACTAGATGGGTTGCAAACTGGCTCAAGGACAGAACCCACATGGTTAGAATTGCTGGAGCCATGTCAGACTCCAAACCAGTTACAAGTGGCATCCCACAAGGCTCAGTCCTGGGACCTCTCTTGTTCAGTATATATTTCTCGGAGGTACAAGCCAACACGGAAGGACTGTGGCTGACCAAGTTCACAGATGACTGCAAACTGGGTGCCATAATCGACTCTCCAGCCGACACAAGCATCCTCCAAAAGGGCCTCATAAAAACAGACAACTGGTGCCAGAGCCATGGCCTCAAGCTAAACGCCAAAAAGTGTATAGTCATCCCCTCTGGCAAAAACAAAGTGCCCACAAATTACCACATAGGTGGTAATCCATTAAGTACAGAAGAAGTAATTAGGGACCTGGGGACCCAAGTTGATAGCAATCTCTCATTTGACAACCACGTGGCCAAAGTGGTTAGAAAAACATTTTATATAGCCCACCTAATCATGAAGGGATTCACATCTAGATCAGGGGAGGTCATCGTGCCTCTTTACTCATCCCTCATCAGGCCCATAATTGAGTACAATGCCCCTTTTGGGATGTACCTTACCAGACACCTGCAGCAACTGGAAAGACCCCAAAAGTACCTCACCAAGAGGATCAAATGGCTCAAACAGATGCCATATGCTTCCCGGTTAAAGAAACTCCAGCTCTACTCAGTGGCATACCGCCTGCTCAGAGGCGATCTGTGCCTGACGTATAAAGCCATGTCCAACCCGGAGTTAATGGACATGCTGCACCTCAGAAAATCCAAATCCCATTGAGCTACGCACTCGAGAGACTTGAACCTCAGCACTGAAATAAATAGGACATGCTGGGGGGACAGATTCATAACCCAGAGGCTCCCTTCACTCTGGAATAAAATCCCAGTCCAGGTTAGGCAGAGTCCCTCATTGACTCTCTTCAAGAGGAATCTTGATGAGTGGATGGGAGATCATAGGTTTACCCCGGGTATCACTTCTGTGTCACTGTTAGACAGAGGCACAGTATACTAACCTCGAAAAAGGGCATAGCAAAATTAATTTAAAATAGGTGGCGAAAGCCAAACACACTCTGGCTAGGCTTATAAATGCCCTAGAGCAGATAGCCTAGTATGAACCTATGAACCTACTGGGGACATCATGGGGGTCTCACAGGCATCTGCTTCCAGGGTGCTCCACCAGTTCCTGGATGCCATGCTACCACATGCCGGTGAGCACATTTATTTCTCCAGCACCCCTGAGGAGAGGACCAGCAATATGCCTTTCTTCCACCATGTAGCAGACTACCCAGAGGTACTGGGTGCCATAGACTGCACTCATGTCCACATCAAAACACCACCGGTGAAGACGGTAGAGTGTATGTCAACCAAAAGGGCTATCACTCCATCAACTGCCAGGTTGTGTGCAATGCCCAAGGCATTATCATGAATGTGCATGCTGGCAGCTCTGCCAGTTATCACAACTCCCACATCTGGCATGCTTCTCAGCTGTACCAGGCATTTGCCAAGGGGACATCCCATATGGCCATCTTGTGGAGGATGCTGGCTATGCACTGGAACCGTGGATGATGACAACCATCAGAAATGTACACACACCCAGTGAAGAACGCCATAATGAGGCACGTGCACAAACTAGGAACATTATAGAGCATGTGTTTGGGATTTTTCAGTCACAGTTCCGTAGCCTTGACATATCTGGTGGTGCCTTGCAGTAGTCTCCAGCCACATGTTCATAGTATGTGCTATGCTACACAATATGATCCTGCGGAAACAGCTGCAGCAAGAACATCACAGGGAAGGGGCACACAACCCCCCACCATTACCAAGGCCTCCACAGGCACAGGGAGACTTGGAGGAGGAACTCCCTGAGCCTGCCCCTGTAGGTAGATGTAGGCTTGCCCAGTATGCCCTGGCCTTAGCAAAGAGGCATCGTATGGCACATACACTGACACCCTGGGGACCCAGGGACTGACACCTCTCTCTGACTCACACACACAGTAAAATGGATGCCACACACATCACACTACCTGTACCTTACCATGTATAGGCCATGTAATGCATGCATCTGACTTATCTGACAGAGTCAGCCCTCAAGCACCGTCCTCACAACTGCCGCAGGCACAAGGTAGGTCACTTTTCTTAACAATAGATGAATGTAGTAGCATGTTTTGGTAACATATCTCAGGTATTGCTGCATGTATGCAAGGGAATTGGGTGGCCTACTGGGATAGCAGCAGACAACTGACAGCTATGTGGGACAACAGGAAATGTCTGCTCAATACTTGCTTCCGCAGAGTATACAGTAGTCCCCTAGGTGACAAAACTCACTGCAGTGTATGTAGGGGACAAATAAACTGGGGGGGGTCATAGGTCACATACATGCATGTCAGTGTTGGGGTCCCATACTCACCCCAGCCTCTCCCAGCAAGTCAGCTGTAGAAAACCATTAAGAAATGTCTGGCAAAGGCCCATAAATAGGGACAATGGTGAAATAGTCATCTTACAGACTTACACAGCTATATCACAGCAGGTCTTGCAGTTGCATGAAGTCTCTGAAGGGTAGGAAGTCTGAAACTCAAATGTCTGCCATTACAGTTTAACCTTTGGTCTTTAGTGATATGCAAATATTGTCCAAGACAGGCACAACACTATGCTAAATGGAATCAAAAAGTAAAGCCAACAGCTGCACAGTCTGTGCAAATGTATACAGTTGACAGGTATGCCCCCAACACACCCATGACCCCATAGAAATGCAGTAACATGTGTGTTTGTAGGGTAATAGCAACAGAGCATACATTCCCAGGGCTATCCCAATCAACTTGATAACTTATCGCATGCCCACAATATGCAGAGGTCAATGAGCTATGTATATGTGTGGTTAATACTGTCAGGAGGTGGGCAACACTTACTCTTGGCTGTTGTGGCTTAGTGGCCTAGGTACAGTACAGTGGTTGGCAGGGTCCATGTTCCAAGACCTTCTATGTCAACTATTTTTCATGCAGCTAATCCTACCATAGGAGCTGTACACACTGTCCAGAAGTCAATATCTGTCACTGCAGGAAAGCTGCACAAGTCAGGGACAGGGGGACACACATATGGACAGTACACAGCTTGGAGTAACTTACACAGTGCCTAGTAGGACAGCAGGTACCTGAAGGTCAGTATATGGCCAGGTGTTAAATGGCTGCCACCTTACTGTGTCAGCACTGACAACAAGTCACTGGCCACCATCCATACCCCTGGAATGACAAGCTGTCACAGAAAGATCACAAATATGCCTCATATATCTCTTCTGCTTTTCCTAACATTACATTTGTTTGCCAAACTATGTGCCAAACAAGAAAGGTTCATGTCAAAACATCAATGATAGACACTGGAGAAGCAAACATCATACTCATAAGAAAAAGCAAGCTTATAACAAACCGTTCTCCCAGCTGTCTATGTTTGCAAGAGCAGTATTAACACCCTGTCCCTATGTGTAGGCCGGTGTCTGGCTGTCATATATGGGCCTATACAGATGTCAATCTGTGACAGGTTGACAACCAGGGCCAACATGTGCCTCATAATAACATAGCAATACAAACCGTCTGAGGTATTGTCATTATGGATCATCATTGGTTATCCTGGACCTCATTGACAGGGACATTGATAAACTCTGAATACCTGACCCCACACAGTCTACCTTTCTCAAGGGGAGGTATGTCAGTGAACTCTGATGACTTTCCTGAGACAAAAGGCCCCACTTGGCCATAGTACATGAACTCCATCAACTGGACAGCAATCCATATGTTACCAGATGGGTAGCAAACTGGTTCATTGCTAGAACCCACATAATCATAATAGGGGTAGCCAACTCAAGCAGTACACCTGTAATGAGTGGCATACCCCAGGGATCGGTCTGGGGGCCTCTGGTATATGGGATATACTTTCCTGAGGTGTAGGCCAAAAACACTGACCTATGGCTGACCAAGTTGGCAGATGACTGCAAGCTGGGAACAGTCATCAATACCAAAGTGATGTGGACATCCTACAACAGGGTTTCACCAAAACAAATGATTGCTGCCAGAAACATGGTCCAAGCTGAATGCCTGCAGATGCATCATCATCCCCTTCAGGGAGACTGACGTCCCCACATTATCACATTAACAACAATGTCCTATATACACGATCAGTAGTGAGGCATTTGGCCACCCAGGTTGATAACAACCTGAAGTCTGAGCACCATGCTGCTTCCATTGTAAAGAAAGCTTCAAAGATGGGCCAACACAAAAGTAAGGGTATCTTATCCAGGGGCAAAGAAGTCATAAGATCCATGTATTCTATACTTATAAGGTCAATTATTTTGTACAATGCCCCCTTTGGAATGTTCCTCACAAAGCACACGCAGCAGCCATACCTCCCAACCATACCGAACTACTCAGTTTTTACCGAGTTTTGTGGTCCAAATGAAGGGGTGCCACGCTTCCTGAGTGGCACCCTTCATTTATGATTTTTTTCTTTTGTTTTTTCTTTTTTGCACTTTGAGCTGATGTCATCACATGCACGATGATGTCAGCTCCATCAGGGCTACCAGCTTGTCGGAACTGATCTCAAGGAGCTCACATTGTGCACGTATTTCTGGCTGGCCTGGCTGTTACGAGCAGGAAACAGGAATTATGTTTGGGGAACGGACCTGCACAAATGGCTGGCCTGGCTGTTGTGAGTGGGAAACAGGAATTATGTTCAGGGAGGACCTGCAGAAACAGAAACTATTTTCGTGGAATGGACCTGAACTATGAATAGATTTATAAATGCGGATTATTTCAGGGAACGGACCTGCAGTAAGGAAACTTTTTGAATTATCTTTGGTCGGGGAAGAGTGTGTGTGTGTGTGTGTGTGTGTGTGTGTGTGTGTGTGTGTGTGTGTGTGTGTGTGTGTGTGTGTGTGTGTGTGTGTGTGTGTGCATATGCGTGTGTCTGTGTGTGGAAGCTTTAGGCTAAGGCTGTCCTTTGTAGGGAATCTTGACTTTTTTTTCACAAGGATTGGATGTCTGTAAGAACTCACAATTTTTCTATGAAAGTAGTTTCCATTCTGTCTCTGAACTATGCAATTCATTTGTCTATTTTTCTTATGCTTAGCAGAAAATGTAGGAGAGAAAGAGAAATGGCTCTTCACACAGAGGAGGGCTTTCATTGTCAAGCAGACATTTTGTGTGGTTAGGTCTGATGGAGGCAGCGTATGCATTATTTTCACCAACAAGTTGCAGTACTGTCAGCAGTGTGTCTTGCACTTTGGTCAGTTACGGATGTCTGTTCTATCTACTTACATTGTGTTTATTTGGGACGGTGCAGCTTTTGTTACTGTTGGAAACCAGCTGAAATTCATTATTTTAGACAGTGGTTCTTACATTTGGTTTGTTGCACGTCTTTTGCATCAGCTGTCATTTTTATTATTTGTAGGGTGGTAGTTAGAGTCTATATATTATTATTACATGCAAGTTATTGATAATATAGTTTGCACTTTTCTCCAGCTTATATTTTTGTACTACTAGGATAGTATTAGGATAGTAGTTTTTTTTCAAGGGAAGCCCAAAGTTGTATTTATACTACAAGGGAAAATTTGGCCAGGGCATCATGGAACATCCCCTACCCTTGTCTATATAGGTACAGTGTGATCTTTTACACCCACCTGAGCTACAACCACCTCAGGCAGATTGTACTCTGTTTAATGTATCATCTGATGGATGACAGACTCAGTGCAGCCACCACCTCCTTATACTGCAATGCAGGATCAGCAATCCATCTACTTGGTGTGGGAGTAGATCACACAACGTTCTGTATCAATGGCGAGTATGCTGCATGTTGCTCTACTAACATTGCAATGTACTTTCTTCTTAAGCTCTCACTTGAAAGAACTTTAAACCTCCTTGGGATCTTAAAATTGCCTTATCTCACTTTCAACCAGCATTTGGGCAGACTTAAAAGTTTTTAACTTGTTAACCTTATTCTTGATAGCTACTACTGTCCTGCGTAGTGGATGGTTGGGGGGAGAGTGAATAGCTTCTTATTTAGTGACATTTTAAAATTCATTACTTCAGACAGTATGTTTTGCAATTTGACCTGTTACTCATCCATTATGTTCTGAATTAGGCAGGCAGTTTTGTAATTACTGGTTCATGCATTTTGTTTCATTGCCTACTGGAATAATGTTCAAATAATAAATTTAAAATGCGCTCTAAGTCTAACAAGTGTGCTGTATTATACAAGGAATATAATTTAATAAAGTCAGGAAGGTGTTTGAAAGAGCACATGTATGTTTCTTGTTTTGTGTGCAAGTGATTAATGATTTGAAAACAGCCCAAATGTAATCTTTATCCACCACTGGCCAGATGCATTTTCTTTGGATGTGATGTTGGTTTCAATGCTGTTTCAATGAATGTGAGTTTCAAGGGTAGAAAAGTTTTAATGCCAAGTCAATTTTCATTGTGAGACAGTAATATCATTTTGTTTAGCAGATGTCTATTAGTGTTTGTGCATTGTGCTATAAAATGTAAAAATAAAATCCAAATAATCATTGTAGAAGTAAAGCAGTATGCACACATTAGTGTTTATGGTAAATGGGATGAAATAGCCAGGTAATGGGACATTGGAATGGCTGCAGGGGGACTCTGGTGCCATATTTTGGTTGTCTGTTCTTCAGTTTGCATTTGAAAGTTGGTATCCCACAAATCCATTGGGGTGGGTGGGGTTAATTGTTTATGCAAATTGTATGTTAATCAGTGTACAGATTTATACCTATTTTTCATGGGCCTTGTCCAGATTTTTGATGTTTCCAGGTTGAGACATATGGCAGCAGCTGGAGAGACCACAGAGGTCCCTCACCAGGAGATTCCAGGACCCCAAACATCTACCCTACACAGATAGGCTAACAGCACTGTTCCTCAACTCAGTTCCATACAGACTTCTCAGAGGTGGCCTCTGTCTGGGATACAAAGCAATCCAGACCTGCCTTGATGGGACTGTTGCACATCTGAAAGTCAAGGCTCACTCAATCAACCTGTAGGCACAACATCATCCTGGTATGTGATATCAATAGGGCTTGTTGGTGTGACAGATACATGTCACACAGACTCCCCCATCTGTGGAATACACTCCCTGGCCACATCAAGCTGAGTGTTTCAATACCCCTTGTGAAGTGCTCCCTGTATAAGTGCATGGGAAACAGAAAATACAGTCCTGTGATTCCACCTGTGTCCTTGCTGTACAGGGGCTGTGGGTGCTGACATGGCCTAACATGGGCTACACTCTCTTGTCTGTGAGGGTTATAAGGGCATCAGGGCCAATAGTCTAGTAACCTCATATCAACCTATAAACAAATGCCTGTAACTGGTTCACTACATTACTCTGTACTGCTCTGCCACTGACATACCTGGAAATCACAGTGCTATGTGGAATATACCACATATATAATAGGCATCTCTGCTCACTAGAATGCACTCTGTACCCACACCTATACCTCTCAACCTCTTAGAGCAAGACAACTGGACAAGGTCTTAAATAAAAGTGGGACAAAGACCCAAAAATCAGGACAATACTTAAATATTGCTCTCACAAACCTAGAAAGTTGATGGAATAGCAGGCTTTGCATTAGCATGAATTTTCTGATGGTTATGAAGTCTGAAACTCAAATGCTCTGTCATTATTTTCTAACTTCAGTCTTTAATTATTTGCCACTAACTTACCAGAAAACCACAGTGTTATGAATAACAGACCAAACTTATGAGACAAACATCTGTTCATTCTGAAAAAACTATACAGTTGAGAGATATGAGTCACACCAGGTTATGACTTTTCAGTTAAGAAGAATAACACACAAGATCCCTAGCCAGTATATCACTGAGGTGCTGGAATTTTTACACAGCTTCATCAGCCAATTGGTTGTAGCCACACCTCTCAACTGGTTGGATTGGGCAAGAATATCTATAGTTTGGCTCATAATTTCGGTCTGTGCAACATAAGTCTCATATATCTCAGGTAACGCACTGTGATCTGAGGATTTCTGTCAATAAGTAATGACACAATACAGTTCAGTGTCAGATGTCATATATGTCAGTGTCTGCTAAAACAAAACCTGTTACACTAGCAACTTCCCACATTAATAAGAGCAATATTTTCAGTCTCTCCCTATATCTAGGCCATTGTCCCCCATTTTGGCAGGCTATCTCCAGATTCCCGGCACTAACAGGTTGAGAGGTATGGCTGTAGCACACAAAACCCCAGACTGGAGTACAACTAACTCTGTGTCAGATGTCATATATGTCAGTGTCTGCTAAAACAAACCCTGTTACACTAGCAACTTCCCACATTAATAAGAGCAATATTTTCAGTCTCTCCCTATATCTGGGCCATTGTCCCCCATTTTGGCAGGCTATCTCCAGATTCCCGGCACTAACAGGTTGAGAGGTATGGCTGTAGCACACAAAACCCCAGACTGGAGTACAACTAACTCTGGAATGGAGTCCCACACTTACTATAGAAGGTCATACTGGGCATGCTACTACACCTAGAGAATTACAGCCCATGTCTAAACCCACATCAGACTATATCACTGTATTGTGCATATATGTCTTTGCATACAGACAGCTATGTACACCTTAACTGACTCTACCCGCACCCATCAGACATAATTACCCTCAGCTAGCTGTAGGTGGCCCATATGTGACATATCTGCATCTGTTTCTTGTGATACACAGACATATATATGGGCAACATATAACAATATTGCAAGCATACACATACATAGAAATGGGGAAGAGAGAGACAGACACTGATAGAGAGAGACACACACACACAGGGAGACAAACACAGAGAGTGAGTCATAGACAGGGAAACCCTGAAAGGCATAGAGTGATGTCCTGCTGTGGACTGTTGCTTACCAGTTGAAACCAGTCACATGCCAGCATGAAGGTGAGCTTCTTTGTGTAATAGTACTTAGGTAGGGGTTGTAATATGACATCACCTACCATTGTGTGTGTGTGTGTGTGTGTGTGTGTGTGTGTGTGTGTGTGTGTGTGTGTGTGTGTGTGTGTGTGTATGTATGTAGGTTAAAGTATTATGAGGCCTTTCCCATGCAGTACTCTTCCCATTGCCCTACTTTACAAGATCTGCTGATGTCATTCACCTTACAGTTACATTTGGACACTTGTTAGCCCTATGAACTCTGTGGTGTGTGCAATAACTGCATAATACTATAGTACCAATAACTAGATAGGTAGGGGTTCTAATCTCAGTCCTGGCAAATGTAAGTGTGTGCATGTGTGTGTTTGTAGGTTAAAGAGTTTTAGGCCATTCCCATCCAGTGCACTTCCCATTGCTCTACTTTAGCTGTCCTGCTGATGTCAGTCACCTTAGAAGTACCTTTGGACAGATGTCAGCCCTATAAGCTCTGTGGTAACAGTATAGAACAAATAACTAGATAGGCAGAGGTTTTAATATTAGTTCTGGCAAAAGTGTGTATGTGTGTGCATGTGTGTGTATGTGTGTGTGTGTGTGTGTGTGTGTGTGTGTGTGTGTGTGTGTGTGTGTAGCTTAATGTATTCTGAAGCCTTTCCCACCAGTACATTTCCCATTGCTCTACTTTACAAGGGCTGCCAATGTTATTCACCCCAGAAGTACCTTTGGACAACCCTCAGCCCTAAACTACCTGACACTTGCAATAACTATGTAACAGTATAGAACAAATAACTAGATAGGCAGGGGTGCTAATCTCAGTTCTGGCTAGTGTGTTTATAAGTGTAAGTGTGCATGTTTGTAGGTTAAAGTATTTTGAGGCCTTTGCCAACCAGTACACTTCCCATTGATATACTTTACAAGGGCTGCTGATGTTATTCACCTTAGAAGTTCCTTGGGACACTCTTCAATCATATACGTTCTGTGGCACATGCAATAACCATGTAACAATATAGTACAAATAACTAGATAGGTAGGGGTTCTAAACCCAATACTAGCAACTGTGATGCTGTGTGTGTGTGTGTGTGTGTGTGTGTGTGTGTGTGTGTGTGTGTTTGGGTCAGAACCATATCCTCTGGGATGTGGGTTATACCGTCTTGAGGCATATTCCACCCAGTACACTTCCCATTGCCCTACTTTACAATGCCTGCTGATGTCATTCACCTTAGAACTACTTTTGGACAACCGTCAGCCTAACATTATAGTATAAATAACTAGATAGGCAGGGGTTCTAATCTCAGGTCTGGCAAATGATTGTATGTAGAAGTGTTTGTAACTGTGTATGGTTGTAGGTTAGAGTATTTTGAGGCCTTTGCCACCCAGTACACTTCCCATTGACATACTTTAAAGGGCTGCTGATGTTCACCTTAGATGTACCTAAGGACAGTCGTTAGCCCTATAAGCTCTGTGGTGTGTGTGATAACTGTGTAACACTGTAGTGCAAATGACTAAATAGGTAGGGGTTCTAATCTTGGGCCTGCACAATGTAATTGTGTGTGTGTGAACCATATCCCTGGGGGTGTGGGTTATACCATTTTGAGGTGTGTTCCATCCAGTACACTTCTCATCACCCTACTTTACAAGGCCTGCTGATGTCATTCACCTTAGATGTATCTGTATACACTCTTCAGCCCTGTATGCTCTGTGGTGTGTGCAATAACTGTGTAATACTATAGAACAAATAATTAGCTAGGTAGGGATTCTAATCTCAATACTGGCAGCTGTAGTACAGTGTGTGTTTGTGTGTAAAGCATATCCCCTGTGGCTGTTGTGTGTGTTGGTTATACAATTTTAAGGCCTGTTGACTCCCTCCCCATGGCATTACTTTAAAAAGTCAATTAATGACATCTACCTTACATGCACCATGTTAAATTATACAGGCCATATCAGTCATCTGTACAGATGTATATGGAATATCCAGATGTTTGCAACCTATATGTGTTGTGTGTCCCCTAACAATGGGCATTTATGAGTAATCATTACCATTTATGTCACAATTACTGTAATGACAGACATGTCAACATCAGACTTTGTACCTGTCTGAAACATCATGCTGATACCAAGTCTGTTACTCCATCACTTGTCCAGGTATGTAAGAGCAGTATGAGACCAGCTGCTATTTTGGGTGTTTTATCCCACCATCCATGAAGGCATCCCCAAGATTACTTGTCATAAGAGGTAGTAAGTTATGTCCCCAGCATATAATCTCTGTGGTGCCTGTAATGTGTACTTTGCACTATAGTACATAAAGTGGATATGTAGGGTTAGTAATCTATTGGCAACTGTGTATGTGTTTCTGTATGCATATCCCCTGTGGCTGTCCTTACAGTGTGGATGTGATAGTTATAGCATTTTGTGTGCCCCTTCCAACCAGTTACACAGTTTCTAACACAAAGGCACTGTGGTGCATGCAATAATCATATCATGGTGTAATGTACAGAAATAGGTGGGTCATCTAATATGAGATGTGTCAGCTCTGTGTGCATGTGTGTTTCAGTGCATGTCCCCATGCAGTGTGTGTGTGTGTGTGTGTGTGTGTGTGTGTGTGTGTGTGTGTGTGTGTGTGTGTGTGTGTGTTTCAGGTGGTTCTACCATGTTAAAGGCCTCCGAATCCACCACTGGCAATCCTAACAGCCCCTACAGTTGTCACCCACTTGAATAGCAGGGGCAGACACTGCAACACCACATTACCTCTGTGGTGTTTCTGTCGTGTATCTAGCAGTATCAGTAAATCTGGGCTGGTAGAGGTTCAGCTATCAGCAGGGGCAGGTCATGTGTGTGTGTGTGTGTGTGTGTGTGTGTGTGTGTGTGTGTGTGTGCGTGTGTGTGTGTGTGTGTGTGTGTGTGTGTGTGTGTGTGTGAGTCTGTATGTAGGTATGTATATATGTATGTACCAGCATACCTCTCAACCACTCACAGAAAGACATCTGGTTAAAGCCATGTGGGAAACTGGGGAAAACAGCAAACATTGAGCACACTCTTCACATATTGCTGTGACACACATGGGAAATAGCAGAACAGGTCATGCATTTGAATGCACCTTCCAAAGGGTATGTGTTGTTACATGACAATATCCCTCATTAATCTGCAATGTCAGTCTGTCATGATTTTCCAAAATGTTGGCCGGACAACCAAAACCACAGGTTTATGACAGATGGAAAGTAAGTATGTGCCTGACAGTAGGACAATCTGCAGACATATGCAGAGGTCAGAGGTATGGCCACCGTCTGTACCCATGCCTCTCAAGCTCTTAGAGCAAGACATGTTTACAAAGCCATAAATAATGGGGTGACAAAGGCCACATAATAGGGACACTTTTGAAATACTGATCCTATAAACTTATAAAGGTGGTAGAATAACAGGCTCTGCATTAGCATAGATAGTCTGCAAGGTATGATGTCTGCAACTCATAATGTCTGTCATTATGTTTTGACATCAACCTGCAATGATCTGGCAATGAGCTTCCAGAAAAATACTGGTTTATGAGAAAATGGACCAAAAATATGAGGCATGAATCTGGACATTCTGTGGAGATCTGTACAGTTGAGACGTATGTCTGTACTACCCTGCAGGTTGCCAGCCATGTTTGGCAAGGTGTAACTTGTAACCACGACTGAAACAGTGAAAAGAGGTCCCAAGAGTGTAGGACAAGAAACGACATACAGCTCTGTACTGATAGCATAGAACAGTTATTGCACATCAGAAACACCTTAATGTTATGAGAAATACTGTAAGCTAAGGTACTGTCACACAATGAAGGTGTCATAGTAGCAAACCAGAGGAAGTCCTGTGTGTTGCACTTGCCTTTGGCGTGCTATCTCCTGCCAGCTGTTACATTACTATATTTTGTTTCCCACACTCCACATTTGATAAAGTCACACACACATTGTGTGTTGCCTGTGTGTGTGCAATATGTAGACATGTGAAGACCCTGTGACTACATGGTGCCCACAAGATAGGTGACTTTGTTGGGATAAAGTAATGGCTAGGCTTGTGAGGGACCTAGTGTCAGAACACAAGTAACCTCTTCTGTATGTATGAGCCCGTGGTACTACAGAACACCCAGGTGACATGTATGAAGGCTAGCTGTCTATGTCAAGGGGTATGTATGAAAGGTCATACTGTCTGCCTCCAGTGTCCCTCACACACTGTTGCATGCATAAACACCTGGTAAAGATTTACATATAGAGCTGTAACTTTGCTATTAAAAGGTCACTGTGTTTCCAGTCTGCTGTACTCATCGTTAGTAACATCAGCAGGCCAACAGTCTGCAGACATACAGACAGCTGGAACAGAATACAGTATGTGAGACTACAGTCCATCAGCAGTACTAACAGCAATAATGCATCATGGCTAAAAAGGTACATACACTTCGATGTGTACCCATAACAATTGCCAGCAGACAGTACCTTACACAGCATTACATTACTAAACTGTACTATATTCACCCTGTGCATCAGACCCATATTAGCATGTCCCTGCATCAATGGTATGGATAACAGGGATGTGGCACAGAT
This sequence comes from Protopterus annectens, assembly GCF_019279795.1. Lineage (NCBI taxonomy): Eukaryota > Metazoa > Chordata > Ceratodontiformes > Protopteridae > Protopterus > Protopterus annectens. The sequence goes on from NC_056734.1 coordinate 452,621,456, forward strand.
ATCATCACATGCACAGGTTGTGTTGTGGGTTTGCATGAGGCCTAGGCTGGGTCATATGGTTGACATTGTGTGTGTGTGTGTGTGTGTGTGTGTGTGTGTGTGTGTGTGTGTGTGTGTGTGTGTGTGTGTGTGTGTGTCTGGAGGAGTGGTGTTCAACTGGGATGTGCAGAGGAGCTGTGTGTGTGTGTGTGGTGGTGACCTGCCTGTAATAGAGATGTGTGAGTGTTTGTATGCACACAACCAAGCCATGTGGTTTCCCTACATGGGCTATGTTGGACAGCCGTGGACCGTACATAGCAGGATGTACAGTTCACCATCTCCTGCCACGGACATGGGAACTGGTTCTTCCAGGAGTCTCACTGGCACCACCAGGTGCAAGGCCAGATGCAGTACTTCTCCCTGATGGTGACTGCTGTCTACTGGATCTGTGTCCCTGACAGGACCAGCCAGGATCACTTGCCATGGTCTGCTCCATTGTGGTGTGGACAGCACCCTCCCTTTGGTACTGCTGGAGGTACTGCCACTATATGAGTGTGAATGTGCACAGCCATGTGCACTCTCAGCTGATCTTGATGCTGACCTATGTCCATGTGGCCAACGCCCTACTCTCACCTCATGCTCAAACACAGACATTGCACGGGTGAGCAATGGCAATGTCTCACCCCACCATCTATCCACAACATCAGCATCATAATGTATGAGATCACCAAGGCCAGTCCACCAGACCAAGCAGTGCACAAATCTACTTAACTGGGCGGAATGCTGCTTATAGTTATACTTCTTAGCAATGCTCAAACCGAGTAAGCAGAGCTGTGCACTGCTAAGTATTGCTCAGGTTTCATTTCCAGAAAATTAACGAATTGCACATTAATTAGTCCTTACTGACATATATTAAGTGTACATATTTTACTTTACACGACGTCCCCCTACGTGCTTTTGTTACATTACTTTGGGGTGTGACTGCACTGTCTGGGAAACTTGTGTTTACATGGGGGATTTCATGTCATAGATCCAGTGACACTATTTTATTATATTTTCTAAACTTATGCATTTCACTATGTTATCTGTTCCTGTCACTGTACAGCATTGGACACTTGTGTGTAACTGGGGCTTTTATACTTGGGTCTCCACTGCAAATAGGCTTCTGGTTAGGCTGGACCACCACAATTAACATATTTCATTGTATACAAAAGAAATACAAAACATTTACAACATTTCTCTATCACGTCCTTTGCCAATCCACTCAGCTATGCTTAACCTTTACATATAAATGACAATAAAACTTATTTCATAAGACCATTTTGAATAGATATATCTCAGTATATAACTATGAGCATGTCAGCTGCAGGCCACATACTCTTTATGACAATCCATGGTAATGTAAAACATGTCATTCTATCAACTTTCTAAGTTTGTAAGGGCAATATTTAAAAAGTGCCCATATTTTTGGCCCTTTCTCCTACTTTTATTTAATGGCTTTGTCTAGATTTCTTGCTCTAACAGGTTGATAGGTATGACTGCACTTATATATGGATTCATTTCATAATCTCGAAATACTGCAATATCGAATTGCAGTATCTCAAAACCATGAGGTCGAAAATCCTAAACACCGAACATATATAAAGCTGACAATAAATCCCGAAAAACACACATCACACACTAGAAAACACATACATACATGAACGTGCATGCCTCCCAACACTTCCCTACAACAAACATAACACACACGCACACAACCAAACACATACATACACCTACCCTTAGTATATGCAGGGGGACAAGCCCCCTGCACCCCCCACCCCCCAATTATATATACTAACACCAAAGTTGCACAACACTCCATAACACACACAACCTAGCACTGCACATCCCACTCCCCCCGCACAAATACACATCACATACACGCAAACACCAGCACTTCCAACACAAACACATTCACACTGCACAACACCTACCCTAACCCATACCTCAAACATCCCAACACACTCAAACACACACAAACCCTCCCCAAAACCCTAAAAATGTACACTTACCTAATGCGCTATCCATACCGCGTGTTCGACATTCTGCATTTGACATTTCTGGGTTCGCGATTTCCGTCTGTTCAACCTTACAGGCTCGAAATTCTAAAATTCGATGTTTTAGTATTTCTAGCAAGTAAAGTGTTCCCAGATATATATATATATATATATATATATATATATATATATATATATATATATATATATATATACACACACACACACACACACACACACACACATATATAACAGCACTACCAATTCCACAGAGTTATTTCCCTTATGTTAGATGACCATAATGCTTGATATATTTACAAAAGCATTATGAAGTCCTACAGCTTAGATAGTGTAGCAGTATGTTGCTGTGATTGTAGTACACAGGATCTTGGGTTCAAGACTTGGTAGTGATGACTTTTTTCACTAATGTTAAATGACCATAATGCATGCTATATTTACATAAGCAAGAGTAAATCTCACAGCTCATATGGCATAGTGGTACACTGCTGTGAATGCAGTGTACAGGGTCCTGGGTTCAAGACCTGCCAAAGCTAGTTATTTTGTTGCTGGGCATAACAGGGGCTGATTGAGACAGAGTGATTAAAACAGTTTTAAGCAGTTGTAAGCAGGTTTGCATTGGTTTGTGCAATGCTAAGTGAGGCCAAGAGGTGCTTAGTCCCTTTGGCTTCGCTTAATGCTGCTTATTCCCACTTAAACCTGCACTAATTTCAAATAAAGAAAAGAAAAAAAGGGTGATAGGAACGTGGTGAAATGGGAGCAAGCAGGGGTAAAACATTAGGAAAAGCAGCTAGGGATGTGCAAGATGGGTGTAGGAAAGGACCATAGCTCTACATTTCTTCTGCAGCAACAGCTGTTAGTGATGTGGGAAATTTGAAATTTACAGCCTCATACCCCACAGGGAGGGGTGTTGGCAACATACATTTGTAGAGTAATTTGAGGGTAGATTGATTTATGTCAGTGTACATGGGGGAGAAATGTAGAGCTCTGTATGGGGCAATGATTTGTTTGCGGGATAAATGTCCTTTTTTAAGGTAAGAGTGGGATGCTGGGGATGGGCTGTAGGTATGTTTGGGGAGGTAGGTTGGGTAGGATAGGTTGCATTCACAGACAGACAAGACACACGACAGCAGACAGGGGTGGTATATGACACATGAGGGGGGTAAACACCTTGGACGGGGAGGGTGGTTTGGAATTAGAGGCCCATGAGCCCCCAAATGGATACAGTGGGACTGAGATCCCAACCCATGGGCAGTCACCACTGCACCTTCACAACCCCAAAGCTGGGTGTGCTGAGGGCATTACAACAGGAGCAGGCTGCCCCTTGAGGTGCTCCAGTCTGCCCTCAATCTGGCACAAATGTACATCCAACTCTGAGCAGATGCCATTGTGTACCATACTCAGGAACTTCCTGTGGGTGACTGGTTCTTCTCCACGCCCACACATAGGGGGACGGGCCCCATCCCCTGAGTCTGTTCCACCCAAGGGTGGTGCAGGACCAGCAGAGGGAGCAGTTCCAAGTTGGGTCTCAGATGTGCTGGGGCCCAGTGCCATGGCCAGATAAGGTGGGACAGGTGGATCTGCCAGGATCGGCCTTCCCAAATGTGCTATGGTGTTGAGGTTTTATCAAATGTATTGGTTAGTCATGAACAAAACATTTCAAAGTTAGTTATAACAGCATGCATGGGTGTTCCAATTAACCCAGAACAGAGGAATTCACACAATTGCATAGCAAACAGAACACATGTATATATGGAATAACAGTCAGAATTTTAACAGAATGTCAGTTAAATGTGTGGCAACAGGCCACCAACAATGGTATTTGAACAATGTATGTCAATATGTAAACAATTAAATATATGAACAATAATAGAACACAAGTCCCAATTAGATTTTGAGAACAACATACCCGTAGTATATGGATAATAATTATTGATGCTCATAAGGGGTAGGGATAGAGAAATAAAGTCCATTAACAACTGTATAATCTTTTATTTGTCAGTACAGTACTGCTCAATAGTCTACAGGTTTGCTCTTACTTTACATCTACCTGTGGCCCATAGCTTCTGTAGCACTTACATAACTGTTAAACTGTCAAACTGGAATGGCATGGGGCAAAGTATGAGTACTCTGGGTACATGACTAGAGGGGACTTGTACATGTCAGAGTTACATATATGACTAACAAGGTGTAGCCTGCATTGATGCTGTGTGAGTGTGCTACTGGCATTCTTCAACTAGAGTAATACCTGTGTCAAGTTTATTAGTGATCAGTAGCCATGACAGCGTGACACTTGAGAGACATGTATTGGGGAGAGTGCATAGTGTATGCACCTATCTGCTGCCTTTTGCAGGTATGGGGTTGGACACTGGAGCATTTGGACACAAATTTTATTAGTATACCCATCATACCACTACTACAGTAATTTCTTTACCTGTAAAACATGTAGAGAAAATATATATTAACACTACCTGACTATCTGTACACTTATTCAGGATTACTTGTCTGTAAATATTCACACTTAGTAGCACCCCCTGGATTCAAACCATGCTCTATGTGTGCAAAACTGAGCAACAAATCTATTTCTCAACACACTGAGCTACTGGGGAACTGCTGTCTCTTGCTTGACTGATTTCTGCCTAATACTTGGTTAGACAGTCTGACCTTGTAATCCCAGTGGAATGTCACCAAAGACTGTAGTGACAGTTGAACATACATGCCTGACAGATACTTATTGTACTGTGTATTAATCCTTTGAAAGCAGGTGTACATATTTAAACCCTAGTAGATGTGAATATTGGACATCATTATATTTGCAGTCCCCACCTATTACACTCTCATACTTGTCTGCATCAACATACCCATATTCAGGACTACATCAGTCAGAAATGCAAAGGTTAACACAAGGCAATGCTGTAGGGGACGCACTGTAATCCATTACACATTACTAATCAAGGTTCAAATTTTAGTGCAGGACATATTTCATATTTCATTAATATCTTGTTTTACACATTATATTTCTTCAACAACAAACCAGATTAAACACAACAGTTTGTGGTATAAATCTTTATTTGAGTAGCATGACTCAGTGCTTTCTTACAGTTGATATTGTACATTCAATACTACTGCATATCCTGTAGATTTATTCAGTACACTCAGAACACACTATACCTACTGGCAGTAAACAATGTACTCCTTATTTATTACACTATATACTGCAAGATAAATCTGTACTCACCAGACTCTCGTCACAATCTTGCGAATCTGTCAGCATGGGTCTCAAGGTTGCTAGCCCTCTCCTCTGCAGCTGTAGGGGAAAGAAGAAAACACTAAGCATTCATGTCTATCACATACTCAGGCTAGACTTTGGTACTGATGTGGGTGAGACACTTACTCACTACTGGGGCATCCCGATCTCGAGCTTCTTGGTTCCATTGGGTCAAGAGCACCTCCTTCCTATGATTTAGGTTGGAATAATGATGCCATACCTGCTCACCAGTTTGGGGGATTCTAGTAGCACTGGTGAGATCACATGCCAGATGGTCCCAGGCCTCTGTTTTGTACTGTGAGCCCTGGTACTGGCCCAGTAGCAGTCTGTGGTCATGGTCTTTCACAAGGAGCCCAGCCATGACTCTGGACTCCAAGATGCCCCAGCGCTGTGCCCGAAAGTCTACTCCTTCTCCAATGCCAGACCTAGTTCCAGCAGAGATCAAACAGGTTCTGTCTGTTCTCCCACCTGTGCTGTTTAAATAAGGCCATATTCCCACCCTTTGTCATCATTGGACTATTTCTGAAAATGCTGAGCACAGCTCAGTGGTGTGCAAGCCTGCTAAGCTGAGTTGAGCAGTGCTTAAAGCGGTAGATGCTGAGCAGTGCATAGCAGTGCGCAGATCCACTCAGCTGGGCTGAATACTGCTTAGAATAGACTTCTAAGCAATGCTGAAACTGGCTAAGTAGAGCTGACCATTGCTAAGCATTCCTCAGTTTTCAGGTCAAAAACTGTTTTGAATCTGACATTAATTACTCATTACTGACACATTATTAAGTGTATATATTTTACTTTACATGACATCCTCTATGTGCTTTCATGACATTACCTTGGGATGTGACTGTACTGTATGGGGCACTTGTGTTTACATGGGGATTTCACAGCATATATCCACTGACACTTCAATTATGGACCAGCTACACTACCCTGGTTAACAAATATCAATTACTACATCATTTAAAAATAAAAAAAAAGTATTTTTAACAATGCTTTCCTGTGCAAAAATGAAGGGCCTGTCTTGGTACTCGAACCGCAAACTGCTACATGCAAAGCCGGAACTCTAACAACTACGCTATTTCACCACTGAGGATTTTAGCTATGCATTTGTATTTAGTTCCTATAAGATATTTAAACAATGCTGAGCAAAGCGCCGCAATATTCAGATCTGCTCAGCTATGCTTAAACTTCACTTATAATGGGAAAAAATACGGCCACTTTAATTACATATATTAATACTAATGCAGATTCATATTTGGTAGTGCACCACCTGTCATTCTGTCAAATTTCTAAGTCTGTATGAGCAATATCAGGATTGAAGTCACTAAGTAATGGCATACATTTGAGTTTTAGATTTCTAATCCTTTAGAAAATATATGTTAAAACAAACCCTGTTACTCTATCACATTTCTAAGTTTATAAGAGCAGCACTTAAGATATGTCCCTATTTTTGGACCTTTGTCCCCCCCCCTATTTTGTTGGCTTCTCCCTGATTTGGGGCACTTTAGAGGTTGACAGGTATGGCTGTGTGTCCAAGTACACACCTGCACTTTAAAGTGCAGTACGGCACTTTGACAGTGCAGTGGGTGTGTGACAGTTCCTGTCACACACCCCTTGCATTGCTTCCCATTCACACTTCAGCTTTCAGTGTCTGTGGACACTGACAGTATTGTAAAGTGCCGTACGGCACTATCTCAATGCAGTGGGTGTGTGTGACAATATCTGTCACACAACCCCTGCATTTATTTCAAGTCCCACTACATATTTCCGTATGCATGAACACTGTTTTACTGTTATTAGTTGCTTTCAGTGTCCACGGACACTGAAAGCATTTAAAAAGAGCTGCAAGACACTTTGAGAGTGCAGGGGGCATAGGGGGCATGTTGAATCTGTGAGCACTAATGCAACATGTCCCCTGAACTCATTCAGTGTTCGTGTCCACAGATCCATTCTCAGTAGTGCGCCTTCATTAATATGAAAGGCGCGCTGCTGAGAAGGCTATGCAGACACGAACAGCATTTACTCCGTGTAGGAATAACATTATCCCTACACAGAGTTTATTGAATTCTGGGGAGTGTTTACTTAGTCTCACTATCTATTACTGATTGATTGAAATAAATACTGTTCCTACTTACTGAATAGAGCAAAGCAAGATGGGTGAGTGGTTCTTGTTGTCAGATCCAAGAAAGAATATGGAATGCTGCTGAGACTTCAGTCTCCTCTAATATTAAAACATTATTTCTGTAGAGAATGACTTCACATACATCTGGTCATCTGACTCTGCTTCCCATGCTTTCTCCAACACTAGAAGCGGCCAGGATTTTAGAACCTACATGTCAGTACTGCACACAGACAGAGCATTGCTCAGATCTGATGCACCTGTTGGAAGTCATAAAAACATAAAACTATTACTCTCTTCCTACAGGAGCTACAACCTATTCTCTAGTACAGACATTGGGTCTCTGGCTCCCTTCAAAACTGTGGGATAAAATTTTTATGGCTTAATCCATAAAGTAATTTAATTTCAAGAATTTTTTTTTCAAAGTCAGGTGTAGTAACCTCTTCTCTCCCCGTATATGTTGTTACAATGTAAACATTTAATTCGGTTACTGTAATATATGTACATTTCTTTTACTTCCAGCAGGGTGCACTGGTGATACATTTTAACACAAGCAAACCTCACAAGTAAATTTTCATCACAAGCATCTGTACAAATCAGGTTGATATACAAATCACATATAATTATTTTCAAAATTCCAGCCAGCTGTGCTGGCATAAGTTATACATACATTGCCCTACTTCTTGCCTGGCTGGCAGTACCTCCTATCATAACATGTCTCCCCTCCTTGAAGACTCAAGCTAGTTTTTCAAGTGCCCCTTGATAAATGTTGCTTGAAAGGAATGGGCCTTTCTGGGAATACATTACCCCATACCCTGTCTTGAGATCCCAACTGTCTTAGTATCACTCACCCGACTACAGTGCTGTACTGTCATATTATATGCCTCCAACCCTGGACTCCACCATACTTACTTGATTTTTGTTGGGTGGCTTATGTAGCCATAGATCCCCCTCAGAATCCTTCTCCCACCTACTGCAAATACTTAGCACCAGGGTCTCTCTATCATGGTAAGATTTCAGCATGTTAACGTGGTACAGTTAGTGCCCCTGCCTCTGGCCTAGCAGTTCTACCATGTAGTTAACATCACTGACCTTCCTTACCACTTTGAAGGGTCCCTCCCAAGCTGCCTGTAGCTGATTGTGTCTGACAGGAATGAGAAACATCACCTGCTGTCCCACAAAATACTCTGAAGCTCGAGCATTCCTGTCTTACCAGACCTTTTTCTGCTGTTGGGCTCCTGTCAAGTTGTTCTGGGACAAGCCTATGAGCTTCCTGAGCCTTGTCCTGAGGTTTAGAACATATGCCACAACAGACTCCTGGTAGGATTTACACACACTCTCCCACTCATCATGAATCAAATCTAAAGGCCCCTCTTACCCTATGCTCTTACACAACTCAAATGGTGAAAAACCTGTGGATTCCTGGGGTACCTCTCTGTAAGCAAACATCAGATGAGGGAAATATCTGTCCCACTCTCAATTAAACTGGTCTGTAAATGCCCATAGCATGGAATATCATAATGGAGATCCCAGGGCCTGCAGGCAACAATTTTGGAATAGATGCATAGTGAGTTTAACACTCCTAAAGGGATTAAGGAATATTTAAGAAAGAAAAAAGCAGTATTTATTTTAAAATGTGACACATTGTATCCCAGGGGACTCAACAGGGAGTTTTCCTGGAAGTAGTTGGCCTGATATGCCTTTAAAAAAATAGCAACAATTAATTGTTTTATAAAGTTTTAATTGATTGTTTAATGAATAGTGTAAGTGTATTTAAATTTGTGTAAATTGAGAACAAGATGTACTCTGAAAAGGCTTTTTGGAGCCATGGTGCCAGAGAAAAGCAATTTTGTTCTATGTACAGAACAGAGTTTTTTATTTTAATAAAATATTCTTTTTGTATCTGCAACTGAACGGACACACTTGTCTTGATTTTTATCATGTGGTTACAACTTGGACACGTGTATGGTGTTACAGAGTTATATTCTTGGTCTGCCAACCAAATTCTCATGTCCTCTGTCAAAGTGGTAAGGGCTTGTTCCTTTAGCAAAAAGTTTGTCAGCCCTTAAAAAGTGGTGACCTGACACCCACTCACCCACCAATGAAAATAACTACTTAACTCAGCAGAATAATCATACATACTTTCTGCTTTGCATCTATGCTTATGAAACTTTTTCTGTAAGCTTCAGGTGTTAACTTAAAGCATTCGAGTAAACATTTTATTCAGTTTTTCATAGTTTATACAATCAATATCAGACAGTTTAGAAACACCATTTACAGCTTTACCATGGAGTAAGGTGGTCAGAAACTGTACCCAGAGCCCTTGGTCAACATTATATTGTTTACATACTTTTTCAAACTATCAAAATTATCACCCTCTGAAAATTGTGGAAGAAATTTACTGACCTTTACTGCTTCTGGGGTTCAATTATTCCCTTCCCCATTATCTCCATGACCCTGGCGAAGAGTCAGCTTCTCCCTCCCATATTGACGCTGCCTCTCATTTTCTTCAGCCTCCAAACACCGCAGTCTATCTGCTGATTCTGTTTCAATATATTTGGTCTCCAGTTCAAGTCGTTTTAACTCCAGATGGATTTTTAAGTCCTCTGAGGGAAAAGGTGAACTGTTCTGTTTCTGAGGGCTACAAATTCCCATTACCAGACTTGCTATTATCCTTGTTGCTGGTCTGTGTTGTAGCTGTGACTAAGGCTGAAATAATTTCCTGTTTAGTCTAGCTGACATACACCAGTCCTTTGACTTCACACATCTTGGCCAACTGGTTCTATTTCAGCTTGCCATAATCCTCTGATGACATTTTTGCCTACTGTCCTGATTAAACTAAAATAACAAAAAAAAAAATGAAAACTGTTGTGATGTGAAACTCTGAATGTTCATCATGTGGCTGCTGAGAGAATGCACACCTTTAGTAGGAACTGCTTTCAGGCTACAGAAGTTCAATATCCACACCACTGCTCACCAAGTCTCCTGGCATTACTGGCAGTACATCCTATTGTCACAGTCCCCTACAAGTTTAACAAAGTCAAAAATGTCCAGTATTTCCAGGTTTTCTTGTTCTTTCATGTTTCACAAATATAATTAAGGCTTTATAATCCCACATTTATTTGTCAATTTCCAAGTTGCTGGTTTTATTCCTGTTTATTTCCATCTCCCAAATCTAGTCTCTGCTTCATTTCCAATGCACTCTTGGTTCTTCTAGTTAACTCTTGTGCTTTTTTCAGTCTCACAACCATTTTCTATTGAAACATTGCAAAAGATGTCACTGGCACAGTCTCTCTGTTGTCTTTATTACCAGAAGAAGAGAAAGCAGCATCAGCTTTTGTTTCACAGCTCACTTATTGTTGGACAAACTTTTGTATTTCCTCCTTAGCATGTTCAGCATCAAAAAATGATTTTGTCTCTCCAGCAAAGAATATTCTGAAAATAGCTAAGTACAGCAGTTTGAATCTCATGGCTTCTTTTTGACATTCCCTGATTACTCTATTACCAATCACCCTTGGATTCCCTCAGGGGTCTATATTAGGTCAGCTCCTATTCTCCATCTTCATTAATGATTTGAATACAATCATTCCAAAAGCAACTTGTATTCAGTATGTGATTTTCTTCCCGGGCCTCTGCTGAAAATGGACCAAAATCCAGTCGGACTCTCCCGGTTAACAAATGTAAAATAAATAAAAAATAGTGGAATAAATTTACTCCTCTTCTGCCTGTTGTACAGCAAGTAATTATTTTCCACAAAAACTTTACTGTCTCCTACTTTTAGTACTTTTGTCATTCTGCAACACTTTGGTCAGAATCAACTCTTTCTGTTGCTAGGATTGCATCTTTACTATAAAAGATCTAGGTTACTTTCTCATGGCCAGGTTTGGAGCATACACATGATGTGCCCTTTCAGTTAGCAACTCCTGCTGTGGAATACCAGACCAGTTGCTTATTTGTGCTTTCATAAAATTAATACAGTGTGTTCCTTCCAATTTCTTTAGTACAGCAGAAAACCTCAGGTTTTCCCTATGTGCTGTGTCCTCTAATTCTATTATTTTTTGAAACATCTCTTCTTGTGCAGGCTCATATTCAGCCAGCCTTTTCTTCATTTTGACCTCTGATTTTTGCAGTTTTATCGCCTCATCTGAATATCTGTTTAAAGCTAGCTTCTTCAATTTTTCCAGTCTTTTATTATTTGAGTTGATATACTCCATCAATGTTGCATTCATTTTAATCAGCTCTGAGTACATTTGACTTATTTATTCCTCTAGGTTACTGGAAGTCATGTCTTGCATCAGAGCTACGACCTACACTGCTTTTTGCTGAACAGCTGCAGAATTCTTCCCAATCAGTGTTTTCCTCAACTTTTTTGATTGACTTTCTTTTGGGTTCTCTGAATTTCTTTTTTACTGTCATCCAGGCAGTGCACTTACTAGCCAGCTACTGAAATTTACCCACAATTACAAATTTACTGTCTCTCTATTCTGAGTTTCTGTTTTCACACTGAAAGAGCTGAAATTAAGCTGTTACTCAATGTGCAGTCGTCTTGGAAGTCTACCTCAGATTTATTGTTGAATATAGAACAACACTGGGGAACACTGCATCAGAATTAACATTGCCTAGTCTAATACAGGCTACAATTCAAAAGTGTGGCATCAGAACCATTTTCAGAGAAGGTTTATACTCAAAGTATCTTCAGATTCATTCAAGCTGCCCTTGATTTTGCAAAGTTGATTCCAGTATTAAAAAACAATAACAGGATTTTTGCAGGCTTTCCCACTTCAGGAGGGAGGGAAAGGTTTCTGCCCTGTAATCTGACATATCCCTAGTTTTGGGAACACTGCTGTAATTGCAAAGCAGACTGACCTTTACATTTCAGTGTTGATGGGGCAGGGGGAGATACTGAATATAGCTGATATGTGTGCAGCAATGCACATGACATCAATAGCTCTACCCATTTAAGGCATGCAAAAAAATTCCCTGGTATAGAGAACAGCCAGCGTATGGATTTTTAAGTGTATATATACACTTCTATCCATCTCCATTTTTCCATCACCATTGTCATGGCCCCAGTTGTGCGAAACAGTATGCATGAAATTATGTTGAAATGGAGCTTTAGGAGCAGCCATAGAGAGTACCTGATGGTCAACTGGAGGCCATGTAAAGGGGCACAATTTTTTTTAACAGTTTAAATTTCTCTTAACCTTTCTTAAACTAAACTACATACAGTTTGTGGACCTTCTGTAAATAGAAGGCAGCACCATTTCTGGTCTAGGGGAAGCATTTGTCTGATATTGTACTGTACTGCACCACCTTGAGAAGCTGAAGGTATTGCAATACAGTCTGGGTGGCTGACATAGTTTTGCTTAGTACTCAATGTTTCTAGCTTGTATTAACTTTATAATTTCTCAGTACTGATCATCCATCTATGGATTAGTTGTATACCCAAATTGTCATTTTGACTGTCCTTCCCACTTTTGCCCAATTGCTTCACATTTCTTTCTAAAGTTAGTACTTGAGCTATGTTGGGAAGACAGGCCATTTTATAAAGCCTTGGCTTGTGGTACAGAAACTTCATCTGCTGTTGATACCAATTGCATCTGTCAATTACCCAAACATCTTCATCATGCATAAATCTATTTACTACCAGTGTGGAAATTTCAGGCTACTCTACCATTTTGAGTTGCAAGGACCTCACATATCTACTAAGCTATCCCTAGATCATCTTTTAACAGGACTCACTCCATTTTTCACTTATTCATGACTTTCTCCCTGACCATCATTATGGTGAGCTGAAGATGCTTGAAGAGTTTTTTTTTAAGGATTTTGAAACTGTCAGTCTTTTAAACTCCTCCTCACATTATACAAAATGAGAATCTCTCATGTGATTTAGCAGTCCAAGAAATGTCTGATGTGCCTGTAACCATCACTGCATGTACAGTGTTCTGTATAAAAAAAAAAGTTTTCCAGCCTGTGTAGCATGTGTTTGTTGTCAGGGTCCACAGCTTTTTATAGATCATGTAAATATTCATAAAATTTTGCCTACCAGTTCATTTGTAGCAGGATGTTGTGTTGCTGAAGTGACGTGCTTTATTGCTCTTTTTTTAAGAAACATTGAAATTCTGAGATAAACCATGGCCTGTTGCTACCAGTCCCTTCGATACATGACACTGCAGCTCTTTTGTTAGTTATAGTGTACTCCATTATCCTTTCTTCTGGTCAATTGCAATGGGAATCCACATCTTTTCTAACTGTAGCACCAAGGACTGTAACTGGGGCGAGTGTTTTAAGTCCAAGGGCAAACACTGCAATCCTTGGAACTGCGGGACTGTAAGTGCAAATGATGGGACTATATACTGAAGTCCCAAGGCAGTGGTGTCTCACAGGGTTCCCCCAATTTCAAAGGGATTTCCCTACTTCCAGGTGCAGAGATCTTGGACAAACCCAATAAGTACATTTTTTAGGTATTGCAAGCCTGACAAACCTTGTAACATAGCAACACCAACCCAAGAAAATCTCGAGGTGTTACTGCTCAACACCAGTAGTCTAAACAAGAAACCCCACTCCCTGAAAGCCCTCCTCACTCTGGAGAATGTAGACACTATGCAGTTACTGAGGCATGATTTAAAGCTGCAGAGACCACCCAAGCAGTAAAGGGTTAAAATACCTACCACACATTTAGAGCAGCTACTGCACAGGAAGGAACAAAAGGTATACGTGTCTCAATTTATATAAAAAATGAATACATGTCAAGGCTGGTCAAACAGTATGATGCTCTTCAGCTTCTGTACTCATCTATAAACTGGGACTCATACACAATCCCAAACATGCGGGCCTAGAGATTCCTAGACTTTGTAGGCACAAACACCTTATACCAACTAGTCTGTACTCCCTCTAGGGGTGCTAGCATCGGTGACCTGTTCTTCTCAAATAAGAGAGAATATTGTACCTCTCCCCCCATGTAATGTCCTCCCTGGTCAGTTTGGACCATAAAGCTGTCTCATTTAAAATAAAATAAAATAAAATAAAGCCCAAGAACCCAGCTAACCATGTAACTTTTAGGAATTATTCTGAGGCAAACTTCATACTATTAAGTGACATCCTGACAAAATTTTAAGCCTCTCTGAACTCTGAGAATACTGCTATCTGTCAGTGTTTGTTCAAGGCAACCCTGTACAATCATGTTAATGGCATACTGGTTGTTGTATCTATCCAGAATAAGCACAAAACAAGCCACCCTGGTGGAATCCCAAGACTAATAGGTTGTATAACAAAAGGAAGAAAATCATGGCAAAAATTAGGAAGTGCAATGTCCAGCAAGTTATAAAGTCTCTCATCAATCTAAACAAGCATAGCAGGAGTTAATCAAGCCTACCTAAGCCAAATTTGAGGTAAAAATAACCTCCCGGGCTAAAGGCAGTATCAAGGTAGTCATCAGTTATGTTTGCAACCTCAAAGACAATATACAATACTGTGTCAAACTAATTGAAAATGGAACCATCTATACTAATCTGGAAGACATAGCAAATCTACTGACCAAGAAAGTTAACTCCAGTTTTACTCATGTTCCCCCCTACACCATTCAGGAAATGCCCTCAACCATAACTCCCCCAACTATCACTAGGTCCTTCAATGCAGTCTCCAAAGGCAAGAACAGTGCATCAGTGGGTCCTGATAATATCCCAGGTTGCCTCCTTAATTGCTCAAAATGTGCCATAGGACCACTAGACAAAATATTTAACCATAGCTTCCAGACAGGCTTCATGCTAATTGAAAGGAGGACTGCTACTGTCATCCCTCTGCACAATGTTGGGAATCAATGGACCCAAGCAATTACAGAAACATAAATCTGACTAGTCTGATATGCAAAGCCATGGAAAGAATTATCACAGAAATGATAAACAATGATATAGGAAATCTTTATCCACTGGATCCAACCCAGTCTGGTTTAACCAAGGGCAAATCATGCCTACTCAACCTTTTGGATTTCTTTGCGAAAATCATCAAAGCAATTGACAAGGGCAAAACAGTGCATACTGCCTACCTTGACCCAGCAAAAGCACTCAAAACAATACCCACTCTGACATTGTAGACAAACTAACACAATTAGGCATAAACCCCATGCCACCCCCTAGATAGCTAACTGGCTGACAGATAGGAACCAAAAAGTTAGGATAGGGTAGTCTACCTCTACAAAGACATCAGTCACTAGCAGAATCCTTCAAGGCTTGGTGGTGGTCCTGCTCCTTTTTAGCATCTACTTTTCTGAAGTCAATGCCACTGTCAGAGACCTCTGGCTGACCAAGTCTGTAGATAATTACAAACTAGGTACAATCAAAGAATTCCCCCAAAGATATAAATATCCTCCAAGAAGGCCTGACAGAGTCTAATAACTGGTGCCAGAGTCACTAAATGCATATTAGTTTCCATTGAGAAGAAGGCTACCCGTGGAATCTACCACACTGATAATACACACCTTAAGGGTAGACCTAGTGTTGGGATTTGGGAATTCATATAGACAGTTACCTGGCCTTTGGCCATCATGTGTCTGTGCTGTAAAAAATCTTTCTATTTTGTACAAGTTATAAACAAGGATATGGCATCTAGGTCCAGAAATGTTATTTATCCACTTCAGTGTGTACCTGATCAGGTATGTGCAACAAATGGAGTATCCACCAAGGTTCCTAATAGAAAGAATACAGGACATAAACAACAAATACTATGTTGTCTCCTACAGACTGCTGAGAGGTGATCTATTCCTGGCCTACAAAGCATCTACTGATCCAACTCTGATAGACCTGTTGCATATCTGCAAAACAAATACCATCAAAATACCAGATCTAGGGAGCTAATCCTCATCTGCAACATACACAGGACATGTTCAAGGGACAGGTATGCAGGTATGTCTCAGAGACTACCCCTTCTCTGGAACAGGCTTCCCATCCATGTAAACCAAAATTCTTCTCTAAGCCAATTCAAGTGAAACTTGAACCAGTGGATGGGGAATCAGAAATTTAGCAAACCAACCCATGTCTTCCGCTCATACGGCAAGTGCAACGGTCCACAAACCAGCAAAGCAAATTCCAAAAAATCGACCAGCACTCAATTGGTGGTTCCAAATAAAAAGATATTTTATTGTTTTAGCCCAGTTCAAAACAGACAAACTGGTTTTGGTTATATAGCCTTCATCATTGTCCTGATTTGACCTTTTGTCATCTGGATTCGTACTGTCTCTTCTTCCCTCAATGGATGAAGTAATCTGCTTGATCTGTCATAACTAGATTTTACACTTCTTAAACAATTGAGCCTTGATGGTTTTAGTGTTCTTAGGTGTAGGCTGCAACAAATTTGAAGAAATAGGTAGAGTAGTTCTAGTTTGCCTGGAAAGTAGTCTTTGAGCAGGTGAGCCAAGAATATCGTCATGGGATATGTTTCTGAGATTAAGCAAATTCAAGAATACATCAGTATTGTCACGCTTTGACTTTTCAAGTAATTGCTTTGCACTCTGTACTGTACATTCAGCTATACCATTAGAATGAGGATATTAAGGACTACTAGTGACATGTACAAAGTCCCATTCTTTTGCAAGTTTCTGAAACAACTGGGTAGTGAATTGAGTATCATTGTTAGAAAAAAGTTTGCGCGGACTACCATGAACTGAGAAATGACATTTCAACTTAGTAATAACAGCTATTGAGGTTAAGTTTAGTAGCAGATCAATCTCAAACCAATTTGAATAAGAGTCTACCAAAACTAAGTAGTATTCATTGTTCCACTCAAAGCTATCATTTGATACAGTAGACCAAGGTAGTTCAGGAACTGGACTTAGTTGAAGTGGCTCTCTTTGCAAATGTGGTCTAGTACTATTGCATACTGAACAAGAAGAAAGAACTCTACAACTGTCTTTTGATAATGAAGGCCAAAATACTAATTCTCTTGTTCTTCTGTTAGTGGATGAGGATCCTGGGTGACCACGATGCAAAATCTGAATATATTCTTGTTATATGGAAGCAGGAACTACAATTTTAGGACCTTTGAAAATAATGCCATCTTCCATCAACAATTCATCTCTGTAAGGAAAATCCACTTGCACCTCAGGTGATACACTAGATTGCTTTGACAGCCATCCGACATTAATATAGTGATTCAGCTTCTGTAAAATTGGATCAGCCTGAGTGTCATCTCTTAACTTATCAAGTCTAGTGGTGGAAAAAGTATGCACTGACATCACATTAAACTCAAAAGTCTCTGCGTCAAGCTGTTCTGTTGTATTTCTAGGTGATCTGGATAAGATATCAACCAGATAGAGCAATGTTTATCTGTGCTAGACCAATTTGAAATTGTACTTTTGCAATTTGAGCATCTTTCTTTGTAATCTCACTGCAGCAGAATGCATAGGCTTCTTTAGAATAATAACTAGAGGTTGATGATCAGTTTCAATCTGAATAGCACAACCATAAATATAATCATGAAACTTGGAACATGCAAATACTATAGCCAAAAGCTCTTTCTCAATTTGAGCATACTGCATCTCAGTTTGGGTTAGTGTTCTAAATGCATAGGCTACTAGTCTACCCCCTTGAAGTATAACTGCATCTAGGCCAAACAGTGAAGCATCACAAGAAAGAATAACAGGTTTGTTCACATCATAGTATCTTAATTTAGGTGGGGTGGCAATTTTCTGCTTAAGATCCAGGGTACCATTTGGCTAGGCTTATATAGGCCCTAGGGCCAATAAACTAGTACCTACCTATGAACCTATGAACCTATAAAATCTTCAAATGCCTTCTGGTGGTGTTCCAACCATGACCATGCAACATTTTTGAGTGTTAGCTCTCTTAAAGGCGCTGTTAACTCACTGAAGTCTGGTATAAATTTGCCTAAATTGTTGACTATGCTCAGAAAACACTGTAAACCTTGTACATTGTCTGGCGCTGACATCTCTAGAATAGCTGCTTGCTTAGCCAGGTCAGGTCTCAAGCTGTACTTGTAAACAAATGTCCTATGTACGTAACTTCTGGAAGTCTTAATCTGCATTTCAGAGGACTGAGCTTTAAGTTCACTTCACTTGCTCTGTCTAGAGCTTTCTTGAGGTTTTTGTCATGCTCTGCTTCACCACTGCCTCCAACCAATAGATTATCTACTATTGTGGCACAAGGATAACCTGAGAAAATTTGCTCCATTGCACGCTGAAAAGCTTCACTTGCAGAATTTATTCCAAATGGCATACTTCGGAATCTGTATCTGCCAAACAGAGTACCAAAAGTGGTTAGAAATGAGGATTTGTGATCAAGCAACCGTTGCCAAAATGAACTCTTTGCATCCAAAACAGAAAATACAGTGGCATTCAGTATTAGAGCTGCAACTTCTTTAACTGTGCGCATAGGATGATATGGTCTCTTTAATGCTTTGTTCAATTCTGTTGGGTCAATGCATATTCTGATTTCATCTGAGCCTTTTCTGTGAGTGGCTACCACAGATGATGCCCATTCAGTTGGTTCTGTGACTGGATAAATCACATCTTGCTGCACCATTTTATCCAACTGAGCTTTAACTTTATCTTGCATAGCTATTGGAACTCTTCTTGCTGGTCTGACTACTGGAGTGACCTCGAGGTCTAACTTCATGGAATACACAACTGGAAGTTTGTCCAATTTGTCATCAAAAACATCAGCATATTCTGAGAAATTGGCTTCAGAGAAATTGGAACGCAGAACTGCACTCACATGATGAACTTCATCATCAAAAGAAAGCAGATTGATTCTTAAACTATCTGAGACCCAATAAAGATTGCAGTGGTTTTTGGACTACGTAGAATAATAAGTTGTATCAGTTTTTGGCCAGATGACATGAAAGCATCACTGAACCTTCGGTTTGAATTTCTTCACCTCCATAAGCAACAAGTCTCGGTTACATTGAGTTGTCCATTGCTTCTCACTCTTGCAAATGTGTCTGCTAATATAACATTACACTTTGGCCCAGTGTCTACTTCGAGCTCTATGGATTTTCCATTGATCCAGACAGTACAAAACACTGCATCAACTCTTTCACCAAGCACTGATGCACCATCTACATAGAAAGCTGACTGTTTCGGCTCTACTTGATCAACTTACTTTTTGTGTGACCTTTCTTTACAATTGTGTGAGGCTTACTTGATTTACAAAACTATTGGAAATGGTTCCATTTTTTTACATGTGATATCGCTGACCACAAGCACTTATCTTTTTTAGACTCATCATTTGCACCACAATTGTGACAGTTAGCAACAAAGTTAGATTTGGGTTTTGGTGATTCATGTTTGTGTTGCACTGAGTTGGTGCTGGAGCTTGCACTTTTCCTGGAACTTTCTAGAAAACCTTGTGGCTTCTTTGGAAATCCTGTAGCTGCCATGTGCTTAGGCCTGTTCTTATTTGTCACGTGTTGCATACTATCTACATTTGCTCTGGAGCCAACTGAAACCATGCTCTTGTCACTTGCAATCATACTTGTATGTTTTTCTGACACCTCATGGATCTGACAAATCTCTATAGCTTTGCTCAACATTAAATCACTGTCATGAAGTAAAATCTTTCTCACAGCAGCACTATAAATACCACATACACACCTGTCCTTTATCAGCTCATCTTTTAGATCACCAAACCAACATGTTTTAGCTCTGTTTTTCAAGTCAGCTATATAAGCTCCAAATGTCTTCCCTGGTTTCTGATCTCTTGTGTAAAATAAATGCCTCTCTAATGTAATATTCATCTGGGGGTAGCACATTTCTCTGAACTTGCACTTCAAACACTTGGGGTCTTCCCTTGTGTGATGCCCCTGCACTGGCCCAGTAATCAAGGAGCCTCAATCCTCACCACTGGCAGCAGTGAGGGACGTACACAGTGGGAGGATGACAAGTACACACACAATATAGTGCAATTTCCCTTAACAGTACACAGAGATCACAGTCAGTCTGGGGCTGGTTTCTCCCTCACTCTCCAGATCCCCAGTAGGACTCCCCACTGGCACAGCTATAGGGTTAAGATCACAGCTAAGGGGCCAAGCCAAGACCTCCAGCACCCTCTCTGTCCTACCAGAGCTTCATGTCCCTGCCCAGCTAGCTCACACACACACACACAAACACACACACACACACACACACACACACACACACACACACACACACACACACACACACACACACACACACACACACACACACATCTACACACACGCACTTTGAGATTTGATTTATATGAAAACATACACACACTCCTGGGAAAGGCTGGCACAGGTTTACTAGCTATGCCCCCTTCTGTCCAGACTATAAGGTAGTTATCACTGCCACCAGCCCCTCCTTATCAGCTACTATAAGGCCCTTACAAAAGGTGTCCAATCCTACTGTGTAATGTTACTATTATACAAATGGTAGTCTGACCAAGAGCAAGGCTATTTAGGAATGGCCTGTACAGTGTCACAAAATACATATGCAAGTACTCTAAAAGCTTAAATATGTCTTACAAATATCAGCCACAAAGATAGGTTTAAATATATTTAATAATGAATAATAAAAGAACAAAACAATACTCAATAACAAACACAGTTACTTCAGAGTTCAGAATCACAGGAAATATTTTAAAACAACATTGCAGAACAATCTCAAGTAAATACAGAAAACATCTAAACTAATCTTTACTATATTCCTATCTACATCTAAAAGAAATTACTGCACCCTAGACGTACTTACAGAGCAAGGCAACTGCAGATAATGATGATGATGATGAGTGGATGTTTCCAGGTCAAAGACAAAATACAAAATACCCAGTCTCTCTCTCTCTGAGAGAGTTCTTAAATTAATAATAAACATTACTGCTGGGTTAGCTTAGATGACATCACTCCATGTCACCTGACTTCAGTTCCCAGGCTAAGCAGATACTAACAGAATTTTAACTTCTCTGTGTGAGAAGTACATATCTCTCAGAAGTTTGCAGAACTTGGGAGTTGTAAAACAATAAAAAGCTTTTACATTTGAAACCTAGTAATTATTTCTGTTTCAAGACAATAGAAAAACCTCTAGCTCTAGACATTGTGTCTGCTTCACTGAAACTGAGAGATAACACCATCGTAAAACAATTTCAACTTATTTTCTTGAAGTTTTCTTTATTGATAAATTTATTATGTATTACATTTGTTGACTGGGTATGTGCGACTGGGCCAGAGGCCCATTTTCAGTGGAGACCTGGGGAGAAAAACTCCACAGTAATATATACAACAAACAAACAAAAATAGTAAGAGCAAACATTAATACAATAGAATTATTTACAGCATCCAGAGACAGTACAATGCAGGATCCTGTTACATATTGAAGACCCAGGGAGAGAGAAAAAAAGGCCCACAGTAGTACAAGACAATCAGTAGTACAAACACATATGAAGTAGCAGTAAATATAATACAAACAGTAAAACTGAACAATTATTGTAGGAATAGCCAGTGGCAGAAGATGCAATACAAAGTGTAGGTTTGTACAATTAATGTACAGATAAGCAAAGACCCTAGATAGTATGCAGGATAAAGTTAGAGGGCAAGGTGAGAGAGGTAAAAATGGGTGAGGAAAAAAGATTAATCTGGGAAGTGGCAGGAGCACAACCAGTGTTTTATAAGGTGTTCCTTTAAGAGTAATTTGAATTGATCATGTACTGGGTTTTTTGTTATAGTGTCTGGAAGGGTGTTCCAGAGTTTGTTAACTCTGTATGTTCCAGCTTCTACTATTAAAATATACATTTGCACAGGTATATATACATTTCTGTTCTTTTCCAGTAGGGTACACTGTGGACACATCCTTGAAGCTCAGTATTGTACAAACCCTGTTCAACACACACTTCTGCACCAGTAGTTTAATATACACATAACATATAGTTCTCTTACATTTGTAAGACAAGCATATGAATCATATTAATTTTCACAAATGACATATGATTATTTACAAAATTCCAGATAGCTGGGCTGGCAGTATTTCCTTCTGTTACATTTCTATAAAAATCATATTAATATTCACAAATGACATAGAATTATTTACAAAATTCCAGCTAGCTGGGCTGGCAGCATTTCGGTTTGTCACACCTTGATTCAGCTTGTACAACAGTGGTGCGCTCCTCCTTCATACACTGCTGGTGCATACACTAATGAATGCTCTCTTTCTATGGCCTCAGACACTCCTAGGTTTAACAAAATGAATGCCCTGGTGTGTGCATCTCTTTCTGCATAAGCTGCTTGTATGAAAATGTCATACTCTTGCACAAATATTCTCCAGTTCTCTGTAATATTCTGATCAAATGCAAGTGGTAGGGATTTTCAAAATTCAGCTGCCATATTAACACATACCAGCAAATGGGTTTTGTAAATAAGCATGAATATATACACATACACATATGCATACATTTCTGGCATAAACAGCACTTGCCCAATGCCCTCATGCTCTGAACTTATACTTTTGTTGGGCTTATTGGAATTATGCAAATGAGCAAACTTGTAGTATATTTGAATAACTGGACTTTGCAAAATAAACTTCTTGGGTTCTTCAGTGCTTTACTGGACTTTGGGAAATAACTTCTTGGGCTTTCGACACTTTCAGAATTTTATCTGTAAAGGGAAAAATGCTAAAGTAATACCCAAACTCTGGAAAACTGCTCACATAATTCCACTCCACAAAGGCAGCAACTCAACAGATCTGTCTATCGTCCTATAGTCATACTATCTTCCCTTTCTAAAATCCTGGAAAAATGCGTTCATTCACCACTTCTACAATATCTGTTAACAAACAATCTACTAACTGCCTCACAACATGGATTCTGACCTAATCATAGCACTACTACAACCCTAGTGAGTTTCTCCAATACTGCGAACCAGCTCCGTAGTAATCTAGTCTCCTCAATTTTCCTCGATCTGTCAAAAGCATTTGACACCATATCACATGCCAAACTCTTAAATGCCCTAGTTGATCTAAAACTCACCCAGACAGAAATAGCCTGGTTTCAAGACTAATTAGATGGCTGTCAACAAGCAGTGTTATGGCAACAAAACCTCTACCCACTTCTGCTCGTTACTCTAGGAGTCCCACAAGGTCCTGTCCTCGAGGAGTCCCACAAGGTCCTATCCTCGGACCACTCCTGTTTACAGTTTTCAGAAATAAACTCCATACAGCCACAAGAAACACCACATTCATACAGTACACAGACGGTTCAGCCCTAATATGTTCAGCTCCTACTCTCCAACAACTAGAACAAAAAACGCAACAGTCATTTACAGCTATAGAAGCTTGGCTAACTAATGTTCAACTAATACTGAACCCCAAAAAACTAAACATCCTGTTTCACTCTACTAGAGCCCCTGACACCACCCCACCCTTCAAAATTACCTCAGCCAATAGCACCATCATTACTCCAGTTTGTAGTACTAAGTTATTAGGGGTTACAATTGACCAGAATATGTTATTTGACAATCATATAGCCCAAGCCATAAAAAAGTATATAAAAAACTAGGTTGCCTCTACAGCAGCAAATACTATCTCACAGCCAACACCAGAGCCACTATTGTAAGAACCCACCTTATTTCAAGATTACTTTATGCATCCCCTATCCTTACATACCTAAGAAAATCAGATATAATGAAGCTAGCAACTTGTTATAATAAAATAGCAAAGTTTGCTATGGGTGGCAACTGTAGATCCCACCATTGTCACTCTCTCAGAAAAATTTCATGGCTTGAATTCCCCTCTCTACTAAAATACAATCAGCTGAAAATGGCTCACCAAATAATAAACCAGCCTGAAAAAACACCAGCCCTAAATAACTTACTATCTCACTACTCTAATAAACGGACTCTTCCCTCTAGCAATAAGGCATTATTAGAAATGATAAAAAGCAAAAAACACGCTGGAGAATCCCTCTATTCTTGTAGTATTGCCAAAGTCTGAAACACCCTACCACTAGACATTAGATCCAACACTAACATGTACTGAACCTGGCTAAATAAATGAATTAGAATAAACCAAGTCACCTAACTGACTGACCAAATTACTGACTTGGACTAAACCAAGCTAACCAAATGACTTAATCACTATCTAAGTTACTCTGAGCTCTCTAGATGGTATCCTAATTAAACAACAAGTCTTCTAGTCTCTTCTACAGTCTCACTACACAGTTTCCTTAGCATACCTTAATTTCAAACTTGTATATATTGTCCAATCTTGTAAATACTGCATATAGAGTTATCTGCTCGAACTGTTATGCTTGCATGATTTTTGTAACTTCCAGTTGCAATCTTGAACTACGAATCTGTTTCTTTTTTCAGTTCTGTATAAATTCTGTAAACTGTAATTTTTCTAGAAATGCTATGTATTCTCTGTATGTCTTGGAGACCCCCCCCCCCCCGGCCTCTGCTGAAAATGGACTTGTTGTCCAGTCAGACTTTCCCAGTAAACAAATGTAAAATAAAATAAAAAGAATACACCATCACTTGTTATACTTTTGGAATTTTATCAGTAAAGGCAGAAATATTAAAGTCATGCACCATCACCATGCTAGGCAACTCTTTCCAGAACAAGAAGCACTTTGTAATGGTGGCAGTTTGCAAATAGACACACCCAGCAGAAGAACTCTTTCAAAATAGCTATACTCTGACTGGATTGCATGAAATAGTTGCACTTCGCACAAAATGAACTATTCGAAATATATGCACAATAATAAGCACACACTGTAAGCACTTTTACACATTCCGAGATACTTCAAACAACTTTAGTTATGTCCTTGATACAATATGAAGTCATAGTTATGCCCAACCACAGCCCTTTGCCCAAAACACATACAGCCACCTTGCTTTATTTTTTTGCCCAATGTGCCCTTTTCTTTTTTTATTATATTCATTTTGCTCATTTAAGCCCTTTTCATCCCCAATGTACGTTTCCTGTGCTCATTTTACCCTAAACATGCCCAACTTTGCCTCAAACACACTCGTACTTTAAACATACTCGTTTTTTGCTTTACTGTTAATCGTTTCATCAAATACTTCTATCTTAAACATTTTCTTTAGTTAACAAACTTTTTGTACTTTCCACTTGCCTAATAATGTGGTTTTTGCCCTTGTAATGCCCCTTTTTTGTCTTTTGCATCGAGTAAATAATTCATTTTATGTTTTATTACCTTTAATTCTTTCTGGTTATGTTTGTGCTCTTTACTCTCAGTTTTATATTCGCTGTTGTCTTTGCATCTCATAGATCTGAATATTCTTCTCTCTTTGATCCCGATTCTGACACCATGCCTCTTTCATGTTAGGACACAAATAAATGAGTCTTCATGGATTCTGTTCAAGCAGTTTTATTTTATGCAAACATATCACTGCAGAGGCTTACTGACTATGATTTAAGCAACTTATATACAAACTAACAACTGCGATCATGCATGCTCACTCTCTGGCTGCTTCTATAAAATGGCACTAGGGATTGCACGTGTTTGGAATTTATACATGCGTTTACAGCCTCACATGCTTCTTTAAAGATATAGCACACACACTACACTCTGATCTACAGTTTGTATGATTCCTTTATCAGAGTTTAGGTCGCAACTTCCATAGGTGTAGTGGGGCTTGTAGATCCAAGTTTTGCAACCTGGTTAAAAAAGACTAAATAAAATTAAAAAATAAATAAAAATACTCCTTTTTGTGTGTTAAAGAATTTGACAGAATGCTGTGGATTTTTTGAATACTTGGTATTTCAGTGGAAGTAGTTTGAAGTATTGTCATGCACCATTTCAATCTGCCAGCCTCATGGTGCAAAGGGATAAAGTCCTCACTGCAGGCCATATGACCCATGTTTATTTAGTAGCATGAAACATATAGTAGCTGGCCAGGGAAGATGAGAGTGAGATGTCAATGTGAGGTCACACATTCTAGGGTGATAGATGGCAGCTGGGCCTGCCACACAAGACCAGGCACCTACCAGAGACTGGATATTGGTGGCAGGATGGTTTTAAGAAATGGGGCTGCATGCCCCACAAATAGCATTTGCTCTGTAGTCCGGATATATGTGCACCCATGGTAACATGCATGGCTTTGGCACTGGTTGCAGTGTCATAGTAGTTTTCACACGCAGAAGCTACTCAAGAGAAAAGGTTAAGCTAACTGAAAATCTCTACTGTTTCCAAGTGAGCCATTCACTTAGTGGAGGTAGAGAGGACACAGGGAATGAGCTCTCATCATGGTTTTCCTATGACAGCCTCTCCAGTCTGCTGGATCACCAGGGATGTTCAAAATCAATGAGATTAGACTTGATTACTTGCAAGTATGTGGAGAAAAAATAATAGCCACTATAATCTCTTGGCCTATTTCTGGCTGCTACTTGTTGCAATTAATTTTATTTTTATTTCTGCCTAAAATAACCCTCATAAAGTGCTTCCAGTACCCCAGGCCTCAGCTTTTGTAATCAACTGAGCATAACAATATCCTTTGTCAGACTGACAGCTGTTTTGTGCATGAAATGAATGTTTGGTCCACAGAACCTATTGTTATCATGCTTATCATTCATGAGCACATTGTATGTTGTTGATATTTCTTATTTTATGCTGGATTATGGCATTTATTAGAGCAAGCTGTCAGAGTACTGATGTATAATAAATATCTAGGAAATTCTTACCCATGGCGCTTCCCAACAGTAATGACTAACCATTACTACAGGAATGTAATTTAGTGCTTTTTCTATTCATTGCCATAGGAGTGATCCCATCCCCAGAATAACAATGTCTAAGACTGTCATCTTGCAGCAGTCATTGTTGAAACACCTTGTTGCAGGTTAAATATTTCCACCAGTAGTCTGACTCTCAATTTATACTTATGTCCAGTAGGATACTTGGTTGACAAAATATAAAGCAAAATGAAATAGTCTTTGAGTACAGGTGGGATATTTTACTCCTCAGTCCAGGTGTATGGCTCCTTTGTTGATTTGGGCACAATTTCTATCTACTTTTATGAGTGTACTGAGGCAATTTTATTTATTTATTTTTTTTTTGAAAAGCTGACAGTCTGTGTGATAAAATGGTGCTCAACCCATGTGGATGTACCTTATTAAGCCACACTTGATGGCAATCCTGCATTAAAAAGTATCAAGATATTGTCTGATGTGACCACCTTCTTGGTCCTTATTCTAAAGGTGACATCACAGTCTTTTCTCCATTAAAACATCACGACATCTTTCAGTAGCTCATTAAATAATTTTTAGTCAATTCAAGATGCTCAGCAAAAACTTTGTGGCAGTGCTTGACTAGGCTCAAGTATAACTTCAGTGGTAACACATTGCTTGGTCTCAGTGCTTTTATCATTGGTGTTATACTTTCTTGTGCTTTTCATTGCTTTTTGTTTCTGTTGCTAATTCGTCCATAATATAGTATCTAGAACTCACATTTTTTCCTTATTTCCACAAACCCATTCTGTTGCAGTCTGGTTAGGACCCCTTTTTTGATTTATCAGACTGTTTCATCCAGGTAAAAGTGAAGCACTCTGGAGTTCCTGATCTATTACTTTTAATACATTGTGTGAAAAGATGGCATCCTGAATATAAGTCTCTTGTTTCAAAATAATCCTGTATTTATATCTATTGTGATATATGGCTTGGAAGTGTCATTTACCACGATTTACAGATATGTCTGCACCAGATTCGTTGTTGAAACCTCTCCCATATAACCTGGTAATCAAATCTTAAATTCTGATTTGGGGATATGGTGTCATTTTCATCACTGAATTTATTCCTACATTAAAGTACAGACAAATACAAACTTTTTTGTATATTTCCTTATTTAAGTACATGCATTATATGTGTATCCCCAATCACTCCATTTTATTTGTGCCTATATTAAAAATCATTTGAGATCTACTAGGTTCAACTCAGCTTTCAGTTGTAAGGCAAAGAGTATCATTTGGGCTACATGAAACTTAAGCCCTGAACTTAGCTATACATCTAACCTGGCTTTATTATCTTTCTTTTTATTGCAAACTCTGATGACCACAAAGCTATATCAACAGGTTCTTTATTGATCTGTCCATTCCTTTGGACAAAGAACCAGATTGCCCATTCATTCTTCTTGGTGTCAAAGTCAAGCAAACTAGGAGTGGGAGTTGTCATTTACATGGTAGGGATCGGGTCCCCTCCCCCACCTAATAATTCCCATTGTCAGCTTAGACATGCATGCCACCCTGTAAGTAAGAATGCTGCTGTGAAGAATGGGTTTACTAAGCTTGTTGCTGTAGATGATATAGCTAGACTAACATAAGTGTTGCCCATGCAGAAAGCCAAACTGCCTCCTTCACTACAGGATAGGTGAGCTGGTGGCATCAGTTCATTCCCATCCTCCCTAGTGCAGTCCATCTAGTGATGACATTGTTAATTGTGCATGGGTCAGACAAATTACAATCAATGCTTTATCCCTCTATGCCACAGGGTTTAAAATCATTGAGGATCCCCAGCTATGAGGTAAACACTTCTTTACACTTAACTAACAATGTTGATAACTTTTCTGCTGTGACAGTTTTGGTACTGTTTTGTGTTGCATCCTGTAGTTTTTTTGTAGCACAGCAGTTGATATCTATTCTCCTATGAATATGACAGGTCCCCAGTCTAAGACAAATAGATGTAGTCATTGAGTCTTTGCTGTCATTGTTTGCTATCTCTGTGATGTTACCTCTTGCACTGATGGGAATACAGACTATTTGCAGAGATACTGGATGGACCAAACCTAACGAATACTCAGCTTATGGAATTTCTACTGCAACATCATAATTGAGTGAGCTACAATTCAGATGTTTTATTTTCCTTGTGACTACTGAGTTAGCATTTGTAAGCAAGGGGGTGTGAATCAGAGTCCTCATCTGAAGGGTGTAGAGGAACTTGACCCCTGCAAAAATGATTTTATTAATTTTATGTGCATTTTCAGTGTGTATTCTTGGTTAGATCTTGCTTTTCACATTCACCTATGTACATTTTAACAGTACTTCACTGTGTTATAATAGAACAACTAAAATAATTTCTGGTATACTTTGAAAGACATTTTAGGTGGT
The DNA here is from genome assembly GCF_019279795.1 of Protopterus annectens. Taxonomy (NCBI): domain Eukaryota; kingdom Metazoa; phylum Chordata; order Ceratodontiformes; family Protopteridae; genus Protopterus; species Protopterus annectens. Next base: position 452,650,950 of record NC_056734.1, read on the forward strand.
GACACCCCATATCAGTTTCTAGTTTTAGTTTAATAGCTCCAGCCTTGGGGGGGGGTGAACAAAAATAGCTCCCAACATATTAAATCACAGGGATCCTTATCAGCTTTACTCTCCATTTTATTTTTTTTGTACTGTATGCAGTACACTCTCTTTCTCTGGATTTCCCTGACTGTACCTTATCATTAGTTTCACTGTGACATTTGCACATTTTCCATGTGCAATCCTGAATCATAATGGTTTGTCCTGCGATTTTTAAGTCAGAACCAACATTATCTGATAAATATTATATTTAAAGCAAAATGTTTCCTCGACAAACTCTTAGACATGTTATTTCAGTGCATTCAATGACATCTTTTTGCAGCAACAGGATGTTTTTGGTAGCTATTTCTTCAGATACATGTATAGCTGCTGCACCTTTTGGGGTACACTGCATACTTACATACATACATACATACAAAGATTTTAATCATGGGCATTAATGCCCTTCTAGCTTGCCAATATACCAGTACACTTGTTCCCATAATAAGTGTCCTAGCTGTTCTTAAAAATATCTAAACTAGTACTTGCTTTAATGCAGTTTGGTAGTATGTTACATGCATCAGCTGCTCTGTCAGAGAACCAATTAGTACACTTGTTATTCCTGTAGAATCTTCTACATAGGCTGTCTGATGATTCTCTAGTATTTTTTGATAACCCCAAACTTTCCCAGAGGTACTTGTCTCTAAATGCCCTATATACCTGAATAAGATCTCCTCTTAGATACTTGTAACAGACACTGTACAAGACTACAAGTTCAGATATTTTAATCTTTCATAATAACTTAAGTTTTCATATCCATGGATGTCCTTGCTATATTTCCACTGTACTCTTTCCAGTTTGCTCATGCTTGTTTTCTTATAGGTTTCCATATTGGTATTCCATACTCAAGTTTGGGTCTAATTTAACTAACAAACAATGACTTCATCATTTTTGATTTCCTAGACTATCATTAACCAATTGGTTGATATGATTAGAAAAACTCATATCTGAATCTACCCATATACCCAGGTCCTTAAATGAGTCTATAGTTTCAGTCAATGTGTGCTGTATTAAATATTCACCTTTCAATTTATGTTTAGTCTTTGATGTATTTGTCAGCATATTATTCTCCTGTGCCGAAATGGTCAATTTTGTCAAGTTATTTTGCAGACCTGTCTTATCTTTAACACACGTTTACACAATTTCAGGTCATCTGCATTTAGACTGTAGAACACCTCAGATGAAAAAGATGCAATCTAAACAAGTAGGGGCCTACGACAGAGCCCTGTGGGATAACCTGACTGTAACCAAGGATTTCACCTGTCCAGTTGCTGTATGATACTTGCCATGTCCTATTTGTAAGCTATGCAGCTATCCATCTTATCAAGAGTACATCAGTACCTAGCTGTACTAATTTACTGATCAGTGTTTTGTGTATGACCCTGTCAAATGCTGAAATTAAATCTATATAAATTTCATCACAGCACGATTTTTCATTCATAGCTGTTATTATATTGTTATAGAACATCATGTTACAGGTGGTAATAGATCTATTTTCAACATATGCATGCTGATATATGGTTTCAAGTCCCAACCAATCCACTTTTGACAGTAACTTATCTAATATTACCTTCTCCATTATCTTTCTACAACATGAAAGTAGACTTAAGGGTCTATATAACTCTGGGTTTGTCCTACTCCCCTTTCCCTTAAAGACAGGTTTAATAAGCGCATGTCTCCAATCTTGAGGAATCTGCCCATATTTATATGACTTTGTGAATAATAGATATAATGGTACCATAAGTTCTTGCTGAAGTGTTCTCAGGTCATTATTATTAATTCCATCTCTTCCCTGCTCTTTGTTTGGATCCAGTTTGCACAGTTCTTTTTCAATATAACCTAATTTGATTTCAGTATCTGGGTTTACCTGGATGTCACTAGGACAACTTATCACCCCTTTTGTGAAACCAAACTGTTTTGCATAAGATTTTGTAAATATATCTATAATCTGTCGTATCTGAGAATAAATTTTAGAATCTGCATACAGTTTATCAATATGTGTCTTTACTACTTCCACATCTTATGTATGTATCTATAAAAAGGTTTCCTATCATGCTCAATGGGCAGGATTCACGAAGGCTTGCACGGAGTGTAAGAGACGTGCAACACTCCATGCAAGCCTCGCGATCCAGGAACAGCCCTAAACTCCATGTAAGAGACCAGCTAAAACATCTCTTACACGGACTGGGCGTGGACATGCTAAATACCTCACTTGCAGCCGAAAGGTATGCAAATGAGGTATATTAGCGATCCACGAAGCAGAAACCAGCCCGTGTAAGAGACGTTTTAGCTGCAGAAATGTACTCAGTTGACAACTGAGTACGTTTCTGCAAAAATCACAACGGAGCCATGTCAGCTCCAAATAAAGGGTGCATATGTGTCAGGCAGCATGCCAATGGCCAAATATGTGGCCATTGGCAAGGTAACCCGATGCAAAATGTATAAAAATATAATGTTTAAACGCAGCGCAGCCCCGCGCAAACAGGCTGCGCTGTATAAAACATAAAAATGAAGGTTATAAACCCACAAATGTGGGTTTTATGCAATACATGGAATGACAATGCAGGGACCAGCAGACCAAAAAACAACATGGCCACCGTGTAGTGGTTGCTAAAGGGGGAAGCTGAGTCTAAGACATGTAACTAAGCATTAGTAGGCAATCTCATGTAAATGAGGGTTAGGATACTGAATCCCACAGTCACATAGCAAATGAGCACAGTCTGAGTAGTGTAAGAGATACATAAGGGGGAGGAATAGAGTAGGAGATAGGTGACATCACAGGGGGGAATGGTAGAAAGAAATGCAGTTCACTGGAGGTCAGTGTAACATGACAGATGATAGACACAGATCAGGGAAAGAGGAGTGCCACAAGATAAGCATGGGAAAGTCAAGGAATGGAAGGTGTACACTGTTACTTACACCAAAGTTTCTTGCTGGGCGTGCATGCGCATGTGTGAGTGCCATGAAGCGCGAGTAGGGCAGTGTGCGCGCATGTAAGGCAGACTGAGCATGTGGGAGCATGTTGGTAGATGTTTAACACTGTTTGCACTGGTGTGCACACGTGTAGGGCAGACTGAGCATGTGGGAGCCTGTTGGCAGACTTGTAAGACTGTTTGCACTGGTGTGCGCGTGTTTTAACTCGAATAGACAGATCCTGAACCGTGTAAGCATGTGTGCGCGCGTGTAAGCTACTGTGAGTGTGTTTCTGCAGGTATGCACGCTGCTCACCCCTGAGGAAACAGAAAGGAAAGAGGAAGCAACAGAATTAGTAGGAAGCTAGCAGGGAATACTGCTGGAGCTAGCAGGTGAAAACAATTAGAAGCAGGCAATTACACAGGCAGAATAGTAGCCCAGCCCAGCACTTAAAACTCTGCAAACAGCAGTGCAGGATGTTTCTCTCAAGAGACTCTGCAAGACAGGAGTAAGGTAATAGAAGTGAAAACTGAAAAAGCTGAACTCAGAGCAGAAATGTTAGGGGCTGCCATAGCTGTCATAATGAGACATAGGCGACTTGCTGAGGGTGGTGACAATGCAGATGGTGCCAGACAACCCACAGTGAGGAGACGGAGAAGAGTGTACAGGCCCAGGGTCACCTACCACGGGTTACATGAGCTGGAGATAGTAGAGTGCTATAGAGTGGACAGACAGCTCCTGCAGCAAATAGTTGAGCTGTGCAGGCTATGCCTCACACACAGAACCAACAGAGGGGAACCCATCCCAGTGGAAACCAAGGTATGTGTTGGCCTAAGAATACTAGCAACAGGTACCTTCCAAAGACCAACTGGTGATATGATGGGGATATCACAGGCATCAGCCTCCAGGGTACTGCACCAGTTCCTGGATGCCATGTCAGCACATGTCGGTGATCATGTATATTTCCCCAATGCCCGTGAGGTATTGGCCAGCAATATGCGTCACTTCCAGCAAATAGTGGAATACCCTGAGGTAGTGGGTGCAATAGACTGCACGCACATATGCATCAAAGCACCAGCCGGTGAGTGGGGTAGGGCCTACATTAACCGCAAGGGCTTCCCCTCCATCAGCTGCCAGGTCATGTGTGATGCCCAGGGCATAATAATGAATGTGTGTGCTGGCTGCCCTGGGAGCTACCATGATTCCCAATTCTGGCATTTGACACAGCTGTACCAGACATTTGCCAATGGGGACATCCCACACGGACACCTAGTGGGGGATGCAGGTTATGCACTGGAGCCGTGGCTGATGACACCCATCAGAAACGCACACACACCTGAACAGAAACGCCATAATGAGGCACACGCACAAACACGTAATGTAATAGAGCGTGTGTTTGGGCTGCTCAAGTCATGGTTCCGATGTCTGGACACATCTGGTGGAACCTTGCAGTACACACCAACTACATGTATCCAAATTGTCATGGTATGTGCTATGCTACATAATATGATCTTGCGAAAACAGCTGCAGCAGGACCAGCATAGGGCTGGGCCAAACAGCCCCCCACCATTGCCAAGGCCATCACAGGCAGAGCGTGACTCAGAGGAGGAACAACCTGAGCCTGCCCCAGTAGGCAGAAGGAGGCGTGCCCAGTATGCCCTGGCCTTGGCAAAGAGGCAACTCATAGCACATACACTGGCTCAGTAGGAACCCTGGGAATGATACCCCCTCTGACTCACTCAAATAATAACATGGATGCCTAAAATGACATGACCTGCTCACAAACATGTACAGGGAGTGTAATATGCGCATCCGACAGAGGCAGCCCTGCAGCACCACCTGAGGCAAGAATGCCATGTGTTAAGTAATGTAACACCATGTACTATATGCACACCCGAGGACCCTGACTAACATCCACCCTCACCAAGCATGAAGCCACAAAATGACGATGGGATGATCAATTGCAATAACTGGCTGAAGTAATGCAGTTAGTCAAAGGGGAGCCAATGTGTTTCAGCCTGGGAAGACATGCGGAGCATGACATTATGCACCACCTGCTAGGGGTGGCGTGCACCTATCAGTCCAGGCCCCATGGATACTGGCAAAGGCTGTCAGTATCCACAGCATGCCCTGAATAAGTAAGTCTCAAAACACAAACCCACCTTCATAGGTACCACAAGGGATAGGAACCTAGATGTAACACCACCCAATGCCAGAAGTCTAAACAGCAAGATGTGTGCAGTGTAAACGCACACAGTATGGAGAATGTTGATATCAGTGCTGTAATAGAAAACTGGGTCAAGGCTCACATCAGCACCCTAACACTACCAGGTTACACCTCATACTGTGCTGTACAGCTGCAAAACATGGAACAAGCTACAAAAGGAGGGTGACTAGCAATAAATGTCAAGGATAACCACACCCCCATGTGGGTACCACAACAAGAAGCAGCATGGATTAGCCATGGTCAAATACCAATGGCGAAAACCGCCTCCCAGTATATAGCCTGCTGCAGACTACTGTCCTAATACCAGGAACTGCACATGGCCTATGTTGGAATACATGAATATATCAAGCCCCCCAAACCACATTATATTGCTTGACTGAAAATACCCAGACATACACTGGGAGCATTATACTAGCACCAACACAGTAGGAGAATAGTTCCCAGAATCCATAAACCAAAATGCCCAGGAACAACGTACCACTCCCACAAGAGGGGTAAGCATACTGGATGTGATAATCAGCAACATGTGTACTGGATGGCAAGATGAGAAGTGTATCCCTCACTGGTAAGACCAGACCATAAAGTAATCACACTGGATATACACATCCTGACCACAGTCCCTGGCCAGAAAACCACAGTGAAAAACATGTGTAAAGCATAGGTTGCATCCCTCCAAACCGATGTGGAATCCATGAAAGGCCCTGTGCAAGTGCAGAATATGGGACACACCGCAGAACATGTTATACAGGCATTCCATGAACACAGCCAGGAATGCTTGGAGTATGCAATCACAAATAACAACAAGACACAATGCCATACACGCAGGCATCTGGCATGCTGGACTCCAGCCATTACCAAACCATGCAAGAGAATGAGGAAGCTACTACATGATAGAGCAGACATAAAAAGGGAAGTAATCACTGATCAGTAGTATGGCAATAAAATATGTCCACACATTCAATCCACTAAGGCCAGCCACAACAAGTAGAATCTGTGAATCCAGAGGCAATGTGACACCTGGCCCAAGTACACAGACAACCCACAACTCCCCCCAATAAATACAAATATATGTGAGAGATGCAACCATGTATCCAAACCGGAGGCTGAGCTCCCCCAACTCAGTACTGTCAAAACTAGTCAGGAGGAGAAGGTAAGCACATACACCACAAACCCAGTCCCACATAAACCTATCACACTGTAAACCAAACACATAAACACAGAAAAACATTCCCGGAGGCCCTAATTACAAACACACCACACCAACAGAAGCCTCCAAAGCAGATCCCAAGCAACCACAACCTCCAAACATAGCACATGCAACACATAGTACACAAAGCTGGTGTGCCAAACAGTCACAGGCCATAAGGAGAAACAACATGCCTGATACAGTTGTAATAGGTGTCTGTATAGGCAGACACACTGCTGTCCCACTCACCAGACTGAACAAGGGAAAGGGTACAGTAAGCTGCCTGTAGGCTGCCACAATATGCCACATAACACAAGTACGCAGGTCACCCCAAAGCAAGCAGAAATATGATGCACTCATTGTCCATGCTGGTGTGAATGACCTGAGATGTACCTCCCTGGACTACATGAAAAGAGACATGGATGAGCTCTCTGAGTATGTACCCCAGGCCGGTATGACACTGGCCATTTGCAGCATCCAACCCTCACCAAGAATGATGCCACAGTACAAGCACAGAACGATCAGCTTTAACAGGTGGCACAGTTACAGCTGTCAGTCCAAGAGGGTCTAATGTCTGTCTGCTTGAGATGTCATGCATGACAAGCCATGCTGCTGTTCCAGGGATGGCTTGCACCTGTTACCCCTGGGCGTCTGGATACTGGATAAGGCCTTTGCCACCTCCATAGAGCCGTACGTAGGCAAGGCCAAAAAGACTAACCCACCACCCTAGAAAACATAAGTGGTAAGAAACATAAGGGTAATGCTGACCAATGCCAGATGTGTAAACTGCAATATGCATGCCCCTGAGGCACTTCCCAGTATGGAGAACATCGATGTCTGTGCAGTGACAGAAGCCTGCTGCAAGCCTACTGATAGCACACCAGCACTACCAGGTTATACCACATATCATGCGTTATGGCCCCAACACCTGGACCAAAACATCAAAGGAGGGGGAGTATCCATATGCAGCACAGACACCCATACGGCCAGGTAACTGACAATGCACGAAGCAGCGGAGACCACCCATGTGCACCTAAGTGTAGTCAAAACTGCTGTACAGTCTGTAGCATGCGATAGACCACACTCTCACACACAAGAACCCCACCCAGACATCCTGAAGACACTGGACAGTATGAATGTCCCACCAAATACCAGACAAGGTACTCACAAATTACCACATAGGTGGTAAACCATTATGTATGCAAGGAGTAATCAGGGACCTAGGGACACAAGTTGACATTAACCTGTCATGTGACACTCACAATGCCAATGTGGCTAGGAAGACTGTCGATATTGGACACCGTACCATGAAAGGATTCACATCTACATCAACAGAGGTCACTGTGCCCGTGTACTGTTCCCTTATCAGACCCATAATCTAGTACAATGACGCATATGGGATGTACCGTACCTGACACCTGCAGCAGTTCTGAAGACCTCAAAGGTACCCCACCAAGAGGATAAAGGGTGTCAAATATATGTCATATGCTGCCTGGCTGTAGACACCCCAGCTGAATGCAGTCACAGACTGCCTACACAGAGGCATTGTATGTCTGTTGTACAAGGCCATGTCCAACACCGGAGTAATGGACATGCTCCACCACAGGAAATCAAAGCCATTGGAGCTGTGAGAGTGACAGATGTCAGCCTCAACACATAATGAAATAGGATGTGCTGGAGGGACAGATACATAACCCAGAGGCTCCCCACACCCAGAAACAGGATCCCAATCCATGTTAGGCAGAGCCCCTCACTGACACCCCTCAACAGGAATATTGCCAAGTGGATGGATGGTCGTACATGTACACTGGGGGTCTTCACTGTGTCACATCCAGACAGAGCCACAGTAAAGAAAATCATAAATGGCCATAATAGTCACATAGCAAGGGGCGGCGAAAGACATACACACTCTGGCTTGGCTTACTAATGCCCTAGGGTGGATAGCCTAGTATGAACCCATGAACCCATGAAGATACAAATTGTACAGGACACTAAGGATAATCACAAGGCTTACTTAACTGATGGCAGGAACCATGTTGGGAATCCACATATATGCTCCGAATCACACAGATATTACAAACAACATACCAAACACACACACATATTGCCAACATACAACCTGACAGGTGCAGTGCAAACCCCCCCCCCCCCCCAGAATGCAAAATATCTATCCCAGCAGACTGCTGGTCCCCTGACATTGCATATGCTGAGGTAACAGCCATCATCTGCAAAGCAAAACACACAGCAGCAAAGGTATGTGATGGTGTCCTGGGCTGAGGCCAACATGGACTCCAAGAATAATGGAATGCCAAATCACACTACTGCCCAATGTCAGCCTTACCACAGGATATGTACCCAAAGAGCAGTGTACAACAACAGTGGTCCTTCACAACAAAGATGTTGCCTGAATGGATACTGCAAACTACCACCCCAGGATCCTGACAAGCTTGGTCTGCACAGCTATGGAAAGGATCAGTATGTACCGCAGACATAAAGCTATCGTGTACCTACTGATACCAGACCCTACACAGTGTGGCTGTCGTAACTGCAGATCCTGCCCCTAAACATGTTTGACCCATTTGAAACAGTCATTAAGGTCATTGATGAGGGCAATGTGGTCCACACAGCGTAGCTGGACCGTGCATATGCTTACAGACAATACCCTACGAGTTCAGTATGGATATGTTCACCAGCTTAAATATATACCCCTATGTCAGTAGAGGGGTTGCAAACCAGACCAAGGACAGAACTGACATGGTCAGACATGCTGCATCCATGTCAGACTACAAAGCAGATATGAGTGGCATCCCACAAGGCTTGGTCCTGTGACCCCCCCCGTTCCGTATATATGTCCCATAGGTACAGGCCAACATGGAAGGACTGTGACTGAACATGTATGCAGAGGAGTACAAACAGCCCAACATATCCGACCCCCAGCTGACACAAGCAACCCACAAAAGGGCCACCTAGAAACAGACAACTGGAGCCATAGCCATGTCAGCAAGCTAATTGCAGAACTGTGTATAGACAACCACCGTGGATATACAGTAAGTGCCCACAAATTACCACACAGGTGTTAACCCATTACGTACATAACATGTAATAAGAGACCTGGGGACACAACGTGATAGATATCCTGCACTGGGCAAGCATGTGGCTGTAATGTTCGCAGAAACATACCATATACCCACCCAATCATGAAGGTTGTCAGATGTAGATAAGGGGAGGTCACTGTGGCTCTGCAGTCATCCTTCATCAGCATCACAATTGACTACAATAGCCCCTGTGGGATATACCTCAGCAGACACCTCCATCAACTGTAAAGTCCACAACAGTACCCCACCAGGAGTAGCAAAGAGCATGAACAGATGCCATGTGTTGCCTGAGTAAACAAACTGCAGCTCCACACACTGCCATACTGCCCAGCCAGAGGCAAGCTGTGCCTGATGTATGAAGCCATGTCCAAGCTGGAATCAATGAACATGCTGCACCTTGTACAATCTGAATGGCAGTGAGCTATGGACATGAGAGACCTGAACCCCAGCACTGACATACATAGGACAAGCTGTACAGAATGATCCATAACACAGAAGACACCCTCACTCTTGAGTAAACTCCCAGTACAGGTTAGCCAGAGAGTCACCTATCGACACCCCTCAAGAGGAATCCTGATGAGTGGATGGGAGATGGTAGGTTAACTCTGGGTATCACTGTTATGTCAGAGGTAGACGGAGGCACAATATACTAACCATGACATATGTCATGGCAAACTCCAGTTACAATGTGTGTCGAAGGACAAACACACCCTGTGACTAGCATCAGAAATGGCCTAGGGAACATCGCTAGTGTTTGCCAATGTCCACCTATGTTGTGGAATACACTACCAATGTTGGACAAGCCTGGTGTAGGTAGTCCATATCTGAACATAATGCAACATGGTCATATTTGCACAACTGGCCCCTACACAGTCTGTTGTGCTCACTATGAAGATGTCAAGCAGTGATAGGACTAAAGCCCAGGATACTGTCCACCACAGTGAAAGTACTGAACCAGTACACTATACGGTACTACAGTGTTAGGTCATTATGAAAGGATGTTGACAACTGTATGCAAAGTTTCCCATGCAATCCCTGCAGGCACAGTATAATCCCTGTTGTGGAAGACACGAAGCAGTTGGCCAGTTAGTACACAACATGACACCCAACACACAACCATAAACGTGAGATATTGTTGAAGTTCACACACACCCAAATATGTGGTGGACTTCAGAGTTCAACATATGGAAAGCTCACACTGGGCATGCTCACACACTTTGATAAATGAGGCATATGTCAGACAACATGCCATGGAAAGGCTGAACTGGGCATGCTTACACACTTAGGCCATCTCTCCGTTTAGCAGTTGGCCACACATATCTGGTATTTGTACGTGTCATTCCAGGAACCAACCACAACACAGCAATCTGCCCAGTGCACACAGTAAATGACTGCAGAGACATAAGTGATATAGTGGATCGCCCTCATATTCAAACATCTTCCACAGATACACAAGTTGTTCATAGGAACAGGGAATGCTATGGCAATAAAGACCTGCAAACAGTATAACAGCACAACAAATATTGTGCATCTGACAATTGAACATATGGGTGTAGAGGTCAATACTAGGCTTGTTGCCCTAGGGAATGACAGCTTAGCCAGAGTGTGCTTGGCATCTGCATCCCCAGTACAGTAGGCTACTGTGCCACTGTAAAGTAGGTCACATAAGGCAACGTGTGAGACTAGTGAGCTGTACCTCTGTCAAGCAGGGGCACAGTGGAGATCCCAGGGTTTGAATGTGCTAAGCCACAGCTATGTTGTTGGTGTGTGCTGGAAGAGGGTTGCTGAGGACCTCTAACAGTAAGTGGCCGTCAATAACAGACTGAGGGGAGCCCTATCTGCATTGTCTGGACAATTCCACTGTCAACACTGTGTTGTGATGATTATGTGGGAATGAAGTGTCATGCAGAACTGTTCACAGATGTCCTCCCTCTGTGGGCTACAGCTCTGCAATGTATTAGCTCACTCTGTCTGTTGGATGGCTCATATATGGCTGGTGTACACCTGACAGGTGTCTTGTTGTGGAGCAGTCATGGATATATGTGGGATAGCATGATCAATGCAAACTTTACACATGCTCATAGAATGCAATTGTCAAGGATTATGCAGAGTGGCCAGTATAGTCCCCCAGCATGGGTCCTTTGAAGTCGTCCACCCCAGTCTTCACAAGTGTAGAGTCTGCTTGTGCTAAATACAGTTTGTGTGCAGTGACAACCTTGCCTGGGGGTGGGGATGGGATATGGATGTCCAGGGAAAGGTGGGTATGGTCAGATATCAACAATGGTGGTCTACCTCTGGTGTGGAACAGTGAGTACCCATGTTTCAGATGGACAGGTGCAATATGTATTCCCCTATATGGCTGTGGTGTGTGGTTCTGCCATAGCACATGGACCCACAAATTGTAGTGGCTGTAGGGTAAAGTGGTAGAGGCCTGAGTAGTTCTCACACACAATATGCCTGTACCTGATGTTAATAACTGGAATGGTGTATGTGAACACCTGCATATCCCGGCACTGTTCCCAGGGAAGCAAAGTGTGTGTCCTGGATGTGGGAGTGGTGTTCTGGACTGGTTGTGTTGTGTGTTACAGGTCCTGTAGTCACGAAGCATGGTATAGAACATAACCTGCCAGTGCGATGTGCATATCTGACCCTGACGTAGGTGGCTGCAAATGCATATATATGCTATCCCCCACCTGACAGGTAGTACTAGATGTACATATCTCTGTAGAAATAAAGATGTCAGCACCCTATAAATACTGCAGGTGCAGACCAGATGGCCAGTAATTCGGTTAGTGCGCTCTGCTAATGCATCTCTCTCAAGTGTCATAATATTGGTAGGTAGGAGTTCGAACCATGCAAATGCTCAGTGTGTGTGTGTATGTGTGGGTGAGCGGGGTTGATGTGTGTGCAAGTCTGTGTGAGGAAGATGTCCCTTTTGGCAACTGTGAAAGTACTCTACAGGATGCACATTCCCCTATCTAAGCACGGATGATGTCAGCACCCTATAAGTACAGCAGGAGAAGAGAAACCTCACAGTAATTTGAATAGCGCCCTCCGCTAATGTGTCTGTCACGAGTGTCATAACAAAATTAGGTAGGGGTTTGAATCCTGCAACTGCCCAGTGTGTGTGGAGGAGAGTTAGTGTGTGTGCAAGTCTGTGTGAGAAAGATGTCTCTTTTGGCAACTGTGATAGTACTCTACAGGATGCACATTCCTCTATCTAAGCACGGATGATGTCAGCACCCTATAAGTACAGCAGGAGAAGGGAAACCTCCCAGTAATTCGAATAGCGCACTCTGCTAATGTGTCTGTCACGAGTGTCATAATATAGTTAGGTAGGGGTTTGAATCCTGCAACTGCCCAGTGTGTGTGGAGAGGGGTTAGTGTGTGTGCTCGTCTGTGTGAGAGAGATGTCCCTTTTGGCAACTGTGAAAGTACTCTACAGGATGGACATTCCCCTATCTAAGCACGGATGATGTCAGCACCCTATAAGTACAGCAGGAGAAGGGAAGCCTCCCAGTAATTCGAATAGCACGCTCTGCTTATGCGTCTGTCACGAGTGTCATAACATAGTTAGGTAGGGGTTTGAATCCTGCAACTGCCTAGTGTGTGTAGAGGGGGATTAGTGTGTGTGCAAGTCTGTGTGAGGGAGATGTCCCTTTTGGCAACTGTGAAAGCACTCTACAGGATGCACATTCCCCTATCTAAGCACGGATGATGTCAGCACCCTTTAAGTACAGCAGGAGAAGGGAAACCTCCCAGTAATTCAAATAGTGCGCTCTGCTAATGCGTCTGTCACGAGTGTCATAACCTAGTTAGGTAGGGGTTTGAATCCTGCAACTGCCCAGTGTGTGTGGAGAGAGGTTAGTGTGTGTGCAAGTCTGTGTGAGGGAGATATCCATTTTGGCGACTGTGAAAGCACTCTACAGGATGCACATTCCCCTATCTAAGCACAGATGATGTCAGCACCCTATAAGTACAGCGGAGAAGGAAAACTTCCCAATAATTCGAATAGCGCACTCTGCTAATGCATCTCTCTCAAGTGTCATAACATAGTTAGGTAGGAGTTTGAAACCTGCAAATGGCAAGTGTGTGTGTTTGGATGTGGGGAGTTTGTGTGTGTGCAATTCTGTGTGAAAGACATGTGCTTTTTTGCAATCAGGAGATCACACTACATGATGCACATTACCCTTTCCAAACACTGATGATGTCAGCACCCTATACATACAGCTGGAGAAGAGACACCTCCCAGTAGTCCGAATCATGCACTCTGCTAAAGTGTCTCTCTCAAGTGTCATAACATAGTTAGTTAGGGGTTTGAAACCTGCAAGTGTGTGTGTGTTTGGATGTGGGGAGTTTGTGTGTGTGCAATTCTGTATGAAAAACATGTTCGTTTTGGCAATCAGGTGATCACACTACATGATGCACATTACCCTTTCCAAACACTGATGATGTCAGCACCCTATAAGTACAGCCGGAGAAGAAGAACCTCTTAGTAATCCGAATAGTGCGCTTCGCTAATGCGTCTCTCTTACGTGTCGTGACATAGTTAGGTAGGGGTATGAATCCTGCAAGTGTGTGTGTGTGTGCGTGTGTGGGGGTAGTATTGTGTGTAATTGCAAGTGTGAGAGAACATATCCTTTTGGAAAATACTACAATACACCAGATGCTGCATATTCCCCCAGTAAACACAGGGGATGTCACCACACTATCAGCACAGCCAAACAGGGCTAGTTGGCCAGTAATGCCAATAGTGCGCTCCGCTACTGGGTCTATTACCATTGTCAGAGTACAGATAGGTATGTTTTGGAAACCCACAACTACCACGTGTGGTTGTGTCACACATTATGACCTTGTGTGGGTCTTTGTGCATAACAATGCATGCCGTTGCCTAAACCAGCACTGGCAACGCACAAATAATGTATGTGTGTGACACATACACATAAATACCTGTGACCTGCAGTAGTTACCATGTCTGACACGTGCCTCGAGTGGATAAATGGTATTTGCAATGCATAACAATATGACTGTGTCTTACTGTGCAGGGCCGCGGTATGTGTCTATACAGTGTGGGTGTATATGGTAAAATACCTACAGCAGGGGATACACATCTGGTCTGGGCCATATAGTCTACATGTAGTTGATGTACAGGTGCTGCATATTCCCACCGGTTATGGGAGTGGTAACATGTTATTCCACTGCAATTGAGTGACCACATGCTGGGAACCCTTCAACTAGTGTGTTGTAGCTACAGTAATGCTCACGCACAATGTTTGGCTGGATGCAGTCCAGCCATATAAAGACAGTTCTTGAGACTGTCATATTGCCAGTGTTGTTATGGAGGATATGTGGGTTTCCTGTGTATGGGAGGGTTGTGTGTGCCAGGCTATGAACCAGAAGGCAGTCTGACACACTGTTAGCTGCACATGAATAGGCCCTGATGCTTTGTGCTGTGCCAACAACCTGGAGGTGTGTGTATCTGTGGTGCCTTGGGATGCCACCCCCCTGTCCATGTGTGTTACATGTGTAGGGGACAACAGGCATGGTATGAGGTATAACCTGGCAGTGATGGGTTGCACCTGTGAGCCGTGAATCAGGACTCTGGTACTGCACAGACATTGCAGTTCACCGTGCTGAGGACAGTGTCCAGTGCATGCATCTTGTGGTGTACACTGCTGGTGTGGTGTAGCATCACTGTTAGTGTCCTATCCTGTGTGATACCCGCAGAGGTGGCTATGTAATCCATGTCCTGCAGCATAAGGCACTATGTGTGTATCAAGGGGCTTCTCCAATATACATTGGCCCATGGGTGTCACATGCAAGCTGCCCCTCGCAAATCATTGTGGCTTCCCTAGCATGTAAGCACACGTTGACAGCCAGTGGATACCCTATGACTGACATTGGAGATTGAGCAGAATGTAGACATATAACACCCTTCCTACATAAAGTGGTAGCATACCTGGTGAGGGTATGATGGCAACCAAGATCAGGCTCATACTGGCCCGTGCCACATGCTGTGAGATCCCTTCTATGTTCCCTATCATGTAGTCCAGGGAGGTATGTCTCAGGTCATCCATAGTGGCATGGTCAATGACTGAGTCATATGTGTCCATGCCTCTGACTGACCTGTATGCATGTGTTTTGTGGTGGACCATAGTGCCCCATAGGCATATCACTGTGACCTTCACCATGTACAGCCTGTTGAGCGGGACCCCACTGCAACGGCCAAGAGAGGTACCTGACACATCTGTAGCAGGTGTGTTGTGTAGCCCTACAGGCTGTGAGTGTGTGGCACACGGGATGTGTGTGCCATGTGTGGCATGTGCTCTGTTCCGACGTAACGTATGCCTGTTGCCAGCTGCGGAGGCGTGTGATGCTCAGGCAGGATGCTATTCTGAGTCTCCAAGTATGCCCCAGTGTGTTCAGATTGCTGTCAGTGTGGGTCTATGTCTGACTGGTATTGTAGTCACTGTAGTATGTCATGCCACCTAACAGGGTATGGCATTACTGGGTTCAGAGTGCTCAGTCCCCATATTGGCTATGTGGTGGCATCCCACACATGTGTTGTACGTTCCTGGCCAGGGGTGAGGGTTGACTGCATACATGTGGCAGCTGTGACATTGCCACATGACTCATATAAACCACAACTGGACCATAGAGGTGATTCACAGGTTACCTTTGCACATGCTACCATAGTAGTGTGATTGCCATGGTGATTACCAACACATAGGGCCAATGGGGAACAACATACTTAAGGTGTGTATGTGTGGGTGTACTGCTACTGATTTCATAGCACTGGCATATATGACTGCACACATGGGTAAATGCCAGGTAAGACATGTGCAATGTGTCACAGGCAACGTACATGCGAACAGGACAGACAGTGACGTTCTGTCATGTGTAAACTTGACATACGTATTGTACGCTACGCAGATGTCACTAGGAGTCCACAGAAGCACTGTAACTCTGCATTGCAGGTGGAAGCAGTGTTCCAGGGAACCCCAAGCGAACATGCATGCAAACAAAGCTACAGTAAGCAGGGCTGGAAGTAGTCCATTGTACAACAAAGAAGGGTAACACTAACAGTAGGTAACAGTGCAAACATGTAGGCACTATCAACATGTACCCAGGAATGCACAGCGCAGATGCCCATGGTAGAACTGATATTATGTCATAGTTAATTGTGATTTGGATTACATTGGTGCTGCACACATATCAACATGCGTAAACATCCACATTGCATAGTCGTTGTGGGCAACTTGCCACCATTACTGTACATGTCCATCATTGCGTATCACTACTTGCATTAGCTTCCCCCCTGTGCTACCCATGTATGTGGCTATCTGTTGACATCCTTACCACGCGTATGCAATAATGTGCAGCTGTTACACTTTGGTACGTACTATGGGTGTAGATAACAATTCAGGACAATCATACGGTTACTACATCAGGCATGCTGGGATATACGCACAGTCATATCAGCACACTGTACTGTTACCAACATGATACTACTAATACACTTCTATGTAGTCACCCTGTGCATCAGCAACGTGTTTACCTGTTCCTGCACTGATGTTGGAGATTGCAGGAGGTGGCACAGTTTCATCATATGCACAGGGTGTGAATTAGGTATGCCTGAGTCTGCCACTGATACCACCAATTGACATGTGTGTGTATGTGTGTTGGTGAGGGACAGCAGTACAGGGTGGGGCACTGTTGGTGCAGTGTGTGCATGTATGTGGTAGCCCTAGGTGTTAACATTTCGCATGTGTGTATGCATGCACACAGTTCCACCTCATGGCTGCCATATACAGGGGTTTGTGGACAGCCACAGACTGCACCTGGCAGGTCATACAGATCAGTGTCTGTGGGCACGGACACGGTACCTGTGCCTGGCAGGGGTGCTACGGACCGTATCCGGTACTAAGCCAGACTGGGTACTGTCATCAAAAGCGGGAGTGTGTTGACTGGACACAGGTCCCTGTTGGGACTGTCCAGAGCCACATGCACGTGGTCTCCTGGGGCGTTCTGATGACAGCACAGACCCAGCATTGCTGGGGCTGCTGCTGGCACTATGGAGGCATATGCAGGCCTGTTGTCGTCCATGCCAACTGCCAGCTGCTGCTGTTGCTGGCATACGGCCACGTCGACGCCGCAACCGCCCACCATTGCCCTGGCTCATGGACATGTGGTTGTGGAACTGCTGTAATATGTCCCCACAACGTCTGTCTATGACATCGGTGAAATTACGGATAGCATCCGCGATGTCACGCATACTGTCAGTCATGGCTGTGCGACATGCTCTCAGCTCCCTCAGACCCTGTCTGGTGTACCTTTCCATACGCGACTGTGCCTGTATGACAGCCCGAAACATAGCTGACGTTGACAGACCTCTCTGGGCACGTCTGCCAGAGGCAGTACGCCCACGGATGCTCCCACGAGAACCCATGGGCAACTGTCTGTGTGATACCATCGCAGGACCTTGCTCATGGCTGCTGTGTGGGGAAGCATGTGCCACAGATACCACATTACCCTGGTCAATGCCCACTGTATCCTGTCCATCACCTAGGGACAATGGTGACATAGGATGTACTGGCAGGATGACTGTGCGCAATGATGGGGTTGACAGCTGTGTACTGTCAATTGGCTGACCAATGGCGGACCCTGACACACCTTCCTGTGCCATTACACAGATATCATCATTACCAGTACCTGTGGCACCAGATTCAGGTTCCCTGCTGCAGGACAACAGAGCAGCACCAGAACCTGTGGGAGGAAGACAGGAAACACAGTTTACAGTGTCCACACAATGTTACCAGTGATGCACTTATGCACACATGCACACATGCACACGTGGACACATGCACATATGCACACATGGACACAGGCACACATGCACACATGCACACATGCACACATGCACACTTGCACACATGCACACGTGGGCACAGGCACACATGCACACATGCACACGTGGACACGTGGACACATGCACACATGCACACATGCACACGTAGACACATGCACACATGCCCACATGCACACATGCACACATGGACACAGGCACACATGCACACATGCACATGTGGACACAGGCACACATGCACACATGCACACATGGACACAGGCACACATGCACACATGCACACCCCGCAGTATACACACAGAGCACTACTATTACTAGCACTATCAGGACTATTATAGGTATTGTTAAAACACACTCACCAGCATGGATGGCCTGCCTTGCTGTAACACCGGAGGGACCTGCAGAAATGAGGAGATTAATGTCAGTGGGCACAACTGTGCCATTGATACTGCATATGATACAGTGCAGTTGTACACCAGTTGCCTTTCACACGTCAGCTGCTGATATTGCCAATATCACACCTGCACAATTACATACTATGTTGACAGCTACATACCACAGACACACCTTACACATGCATAAACTAACAGTGTACAGAACAGTCAAGTGTACATATGGCATATTACCTGCACGCTCCATGTCGTGCTGCTGTGTGGATCCAGCCTCCATCATGATGCAGGTGTATTGCTGTTGCTGTTCCGGGGCTGGAGCCACAACACTTAGGAGTAGCCCCTCCAGTCTGGTGAGGGGGGGATGTGTGGCCACCCCACCTCCTGTGGATATCCGACGCACGCTGACGGACATTTCTGATTAAATCACTGCAGTGATGTCGTACCTGCTCATATGTCCTATTATGTGTGTCAATGTCATTTACCCTACGGACAAGGTCTTGCCACAGTGCAGCCCTCTCCTGCTGATTCTGGCTGGTGCGGGAAAACAGTATGTCATAATCCCGCACCAGGCTCTGGTGTATCTCCTCATCTTCTTCTGCAGAGTAGGCGGGATTACGCTGACACGCCATGTCCCTGGAAGAGAACACAAACAGGATATCAGCAGACTATGTCAGCAATATATGGCACACATACTATACATGATACTCAACTGTAGTGATATACTACTACTCCCATATGTAGCATGTGTGTGTCTCTTGGTGGATACACAAGTACATGGCCAGATATCAGTGCTCAGCCAACACCTGTGCAACAATACCTGCCATATTCCATACAACATAGTAGCATGCCCCATCAGTCAGCACACTGCAACAGGTCCAATGCACAACCTCACTCTGAGGGTTCATACCAAGGTACTGTATGTGGAACGCCATCCACTAGTGTGATCTGGACACAAGTTACTTGGCCTGGATATACATATCCCACCACCACCACCACCAGCACAGTAGACTACTTTGATATGTATGTGATTAGACAGTTATTCACTTGTTAGGACTGAGATGGTATCCATGCAGCCCACTGGGCCAGTGGAAGCCACAATCCACACTGCTGACCCCTTTGCGAATGATTCCCACGGACATCCCAAAGATTGCATGGAACATGCACACACATTTCTAACCAAGACCCTATGCACAAAGGTTAGGCATCCTGTCCGGTGGACCCCAGCCAAAGGCAGATTGTATAACAATAGAAGGAGGCTACTGCAGGACAGAGCAGATTCACATTAAGGGAAGGCATCTGTGGTCAGCACTGGTAATAAGCTACGGTCTCTCCTAACAACATCCACGGCCTACTCTGGGAGGGAAATGGCCACGAACACTATAGATAACCACAAGGTCTTCTTCAGTTATGTTACACATATGGACCAAACGCCTCAGATATGCTTTGAGTTAATACACACCTACTTAACATTCACCGAACACACAGATATTGGCAACATTCTTGCAGACAGGTTCGGTGCACGTATCCCCCCTCCTTCTCCCCCACAAGTAGAAATACTTATCACAGCTGAATGTAACCTCCCTATCATCTCACATGTCCAGGTGAGGGCCGCCCTCAGCAAAGCAGAACATACAGCATCAATGTGACAAGATGGTATCCCTGGATGTGTGCTACGTGAACTCCAAGAGGACATACAACCGCATATAAGACTGATATTTAACCTTAGCCGTACTACAGGATATGTACCTGAACACTGGCATACAGCAACAGTGGTCCCACTCCACTAAGGAGGCACCTCTACTGACCCTGGGAACTACCGCACCATAAGCTTAACCAGCCTAGTCTGCTAAGCTTTGGAATGATTCAGTATGGGACGCATATACAGCGATATTGGGTACCTGCAGACACTTGTTCCCGGCCAGTTTGCCTTTGTGATGGCCTGATCCTACCTTTTGAACCTGGTTGACCTTTCAAAACAGTCACTACAGCCATTGATGAGGGCAACGCAATCCATACAACCTACCTGGACTTGCCTAAGGCCTTCAACACAGTACTCCACTCAGGCATCATAGACAAGCTCATTAGCTTACATGTTACTACATATGTCACATGATGGGTTGCACACTGGTTGACATACAGAATCCATAATATCGATATTGTAGGAGTCATGTTAGACTCAATGCCAGTCACATGTGGTATCCCACAGGCCTCTGTCCTAGGACCCCTCTTGTTTGGCATTTATTTCTCAGATGTAAAAGCGAACATGTGCGGGTTGTGGATGACAAAGTTCCCAGATGACTGCGAACTAAGCGCCATAATCGTTACACCAGCTGACACACACATCCTACAGACAGGCCTCACTGCAACAGAAAACTGCTGCCAGGATCATGACCTAACACTGACTGACATGTAATGTATAGTCATCCCCTTTTGGTGGAACTACGTGCACACAACATATCGCATGGACATACCTATAGATACAGACCTATGACACATATGGAGGGTTCACAGTATGCAGACTATTAACCTGCTACTTTACATTACCTGTGTTTGTCACAGCTGGATGCATTACCGCTACTACTGCTTCCTGCTGCTGCTGGCACAGCTTGCTACTGTCACTGCTGACAGCTTAGACTCAGTGTGTGTACCGTGTGTTGTTTGTGTTTTTTTTTTTTTCTCTCTCTCTGTCTCTGTCTGTCTCTCTCTCTCTCTCTCTCTGTCTGCCTCCAGACAGTGCAATGAACGTATTGCATGTGTGGAGTGTGAGTACAGGATGCTTTTGTAGGTATCTGCATAAGTCCATGTGATGGCCTCTGCACCAATTGTAAGCCAGCATTTGCTAATTGCATGCAGCCAGTTGTGTACTGATTGCAGTTCTCACTGTGATTTCAGGACAGTGCTATAAAAGGGTATGTGAGATAGGCGTTGCCCTTTCAGATTGTAAGGGCGGGGACCATGCTGGTATGCTGTGGACACTGTTCTGTGAGTGTAAAGGTTAGTATCTCTCTCATGATTTAGGCTGTGTTGTAGATTCACATTTCTCCATTCCTCTCTCCTGTTTCCTGTAGTAGGTGTGTATGCACGCTGACACCTACAACTATATATATATATATATATATATATATATATATATATATATGTAAATATACATACATTTATATATGTACATTAACTGACATTATTACCTACTAGCTACCAACTAGCATGGCTGTTTCTGTTCACACACTACTATTATGGAAATCCTATAGTTTTGACAGTAAGTATAAATGACATGCTTTGTGTACTACACATCCTATAATCCCTTTACATTCATTCCTACTATTACATGATAAATTTATTTTAGCACAATGTTCTTGTATAAGAGTCATGGCTTAGTGGTAGGTCATGCAGACTACTGTTTCCAAGGTCCTGGGTTCGGGACTGACAGTGGGATTTTTATTTTGCTTTTGAACTGACTACAGGACCTGTCAATCAGAGTGACTAAGGCACTTTTAAGCAGTTGTAACCGGGTGGCGCTGGTTTGCGCGGAGCTCCCGCATGCGCACTGGCATTCAGCTCCACGCACACACGCTTACAACCGCTTAACAGTGCATACTCTGGCGCACACCCGCACTATTTTCTTTGAAAGAAATGAAAATGGGGAGACAGGAAAGTGGTGAAAAAGGGGTCACAAAGAGGGTAAGACAGTAGGGAAACAAGCTTGGGATTTGCAGGAGGGATGTAGGTAAGGCCCATAGCTGCCCATTTCTTCATCAGCAACAGCTGTGCATATGTATGTAATTTGGTGTGACATTTGAAACCTTCCACCCCTGAGAGAGGTGTCAGGACAACAATAATACTTGTTGTACAGCCAATTGTAATTGATAGTTTCCATGTCCAGCAGACATGTGTGCGGAATGGGCAGCTATGTATGGGGCGTAATTTTTTGTGGGTACAGAGTGCCCTTTTTTTTTTTCAGGTGAGAGTGGTATGTCAGGTGAAGGAAGTCGGTATAGCTGGGGAGGTAGGTTGGGTAGGTCAACAGACAAGACAAACAAGACGCATACAGGGGCAGTGTATGACACATGTGGGGGGGTTACACAATTGACGGGGATGGATGTTTGGATATCCAGAGCCCATGAGCCCACAGATGGCAACAGTGGAACTGATATCCCCACCCATGGGCAGTTGCCACTGTTCCTTCACTGCCCAGGATGGGGCTGTGCTGGGGGCTGTGTAGGCCGGGCAACAGGTATGCCCGTAAGTTGTGCCACCTGTGCCTCAAGCTGGTGTAGGGGCCCAAGAACAGAGTCCCGGATCTCCCTACGCACCACAGTCTGGACACTACGGAGGGTGAGTGGTGGTTCTCCTCCGGCCACGCTTGCAGAGGGGGGACGGGCCCCATCCCCTGCAGTGCTTCCACCCACAGGTGGCACAGGGCCACCAGAGGAGGGTCCAGACTGGGCACTAGTGCCAGGTGCACTCACCAGCTGAGGTGGGAGAGGTGGGTCCGCTGGAACCCGCCTTCCCTGTCGTCCTATGTTTTGCATTATGTCATGACAGTTAGGGTTAGTAACATACAATACCATTCGCAATTAGTTGTAACAGCATGCATTAGTATTCCCATTAACCAAACACCCAGATATTCACACCATTGAACAGCGAGCATAACACATGCATAATTTGAACAGCAATACACAGTCCAACAACATGCAGGGTTGATTGATGGCAACAGGCCATCAGGTTTGGATGTATGAACAGGGCAGATGCATCAACGGACATGCAAATATTTATGACCCAACAGGACAAATGTCCAGGGGTGTTAATTGTGATTGCACATACCATTTTCACGTGGAATGGGTTATATGTGGTTATAGGGTGGGGTGAAGAAAATAATATTAACACCTTCGAATACCAATACATATGCTGTACATTTCTAATAGCTGCACATATATACACACTACTGTTCTAACTACAGTTTCCAATATGATAACTACTTCAATTTGGTGATAGGACTGTTACTGCTACAGCAATATACATTTTATTGTTCTTCATACACATTCATATCTGGCTTTGTTCAGCTACATCATCCTGCTACATTTGCTTTATATAGCTATAGACAACTGTGGATGTTTGGTATGTCAGACAATCATACCATCTGCATATTGCAGACTTAGAGCAACATATCCAGATTTTGGGATACACATTCCAGCTGCAGCAACACTTTGAACAGATTTTGCTGTTTGGTTCTCCTTCTCACATTCATTTCATTCTGTACTGACTGCAGTATACTTTATTCAGGGGTTATTACTACTTTATTGGTGGATTCATAACTATTTCTCACACTCTCTCACTTGTTTTCATTTTACTATTCAGGATGGTACTTACTTCTAGGCTTTATTGACATGGTTTACCTGTAGTTATTACAATCCTTTCCAGCAGTCTCACTTCTGTCATGTTTCAGTATTTCAACAGGGGTATATTTCACACATGTGATTTGTTCATCTTCTGCAGCTGTACTTTTCAGCCTGCTACAGGATGTGTACTATTATATTACAGGTGGGGCATCTTTATTTCAGACTTTATTTCAGACATTTTCATTTTTCTGTTTGGATTATAGACTGCAACACACTTTTGTAATCAAGCAATACTTGCAAACACTCTTACACTGTTACTTGCACATTTTATTACTTAGTGACTACACTGCACTCTTTTGCTAACTGTCATACTTTTATATTTCTTTACAGTTACTGGGAGAGGATTACTGACCTGCCTGGTGGTGCAACCGCACCAGCCTATCGCCATAGGCTCTGCGGTTCACAGAACGGACACCTGCAGCTGTAATATAAATGAAGTAATATAGGAATACACATCTCCATAATATCAGCTAGTTTAATTTCTTACATACGTAATTAAATGTAACTTACACAGTAGTGGGGCGTTGTGCATTTGCCGGGCCTCCTGGATCCAAAGGTTCAATTGGTCCTGCTTGCGTCTCTTCAGGTCCGCATGGTGGTGATGGACCTGCTCACCAGTCCTTGGAATCCCTGTGGCACTGGTGAGATCATGAGCCAACCGGTCCCACGCCTCAGCCCAATATGCTCCCCACAGGACCTGGCCCTGCATGAGTTGGGCCTCATGATTGTGGACTAGGAGCCAGACCATGTATCTGGACTCCTCAATACCCCACCTCTGTGCTCGAAAGCAACTACCCTCACCTACTCCTGACATTCTGGCTGCAAGTTAGTTCTACAATTGTTTATGCTGTGTATTCCGCCTATGGGGCTTATATATGCCGTTTTCCCACATATCTGTGATTGGCCATTTTGGAATTGTATCAACTTCACAAAACCTGCTTTGTCATGCTCCACTTTGTATTCATTCCTATATATTTGCTATTACTGCATTTCTAGGTACTGCTGTCATGGCTTAGTGGTTCAGTACTTTGACTATGGTGCATAGTATCCTGGGTTCGAACCTGGCCACTGCTTTTTATTTTTTATGACTGTCTAGACAGGCTAGGGGGTGTGTCTGTGTAAAGGCAGTTTTGATACAGCTTGCTCAACGTTGCCCGTCGGTTAGCTTGTTGGCACGGTGCGCAGCTCTGCGCAAATGGGTTACGCTGGTTTACACTTCATTTGGCTGTCAGCACGCATATTACGCTCAGCTCAGCTAGGGGCACACAGTTTCAGCGTGTTAAACCACAGCTCACTTACGGGCACTCATTTTGCACCTGTTGAACCATTGCTCACCTACGGGCAGATGCACTCACCTTGTTAAACTGTAGCTCAGCTATAGGCACATCTCGCATTTTTTATTGTTTTGTTATCTCACATTTCTTCAAAATAAATGGACTATTTCATTACATTTTACATAGAATATAATTTTATATGTGTACATATTTGTCAGGGACTTGTTTCGTGCTTATTTTACTAAAAATAAAAATTGATGTTGTGGGGGCTCGAACCATGGCTGCCTGCTCTTCAGCTGACGTCTCTACCACTACGCTATTGCTTCTTGGCTTACTTTGCATATTTAGTTCTTATATGCTTTTCCACTGACTGCTAACTGTGGCTAAGCTATGGGCACGCCCGTGCAAACGAGCGCACTCACGGGCAAACATCTTTACAATTTAAAAAAAATATATAACATGTTCATTTATATATTTTATGTTCATAGTCTGTGGGGGCATGTGTTGTGTTGTGTTTATTCACATTTCCATGGCCTCTGTCGTGGGTGTTTACTCTGGGCAAGTTTACGCTTCTGGGGGCATGTCCGCTTGCAGGGCTCGGCCTATGGACACGCCCCCTACTGTCTTCCACGGACCGTGTTAGCCTTAGGTGTAATTCAGCATGCCCTCATGCATATGCATGACATGCTGACGTCACACCGTTTAACTGCAGTCTCTGTGTAAGCCATGTATCTCTTACACGGAGGCTTCGTGAATCCTGCCCAATGTCTTTATTTAAATTTCTTCAAATTTGTCTTGATCTTGTCTAACACTATGCTTAATCTGTTTGTCCAGCTTATTTAAAAGTTGTAGTTTGATCTCTCTTCAATTTCTTATATTTTTTGTCTCTCACCTTAATCAGATATCTTGTTTTTATGAAATATATCCCTCTGATGTTGTATGCCTAGATCCTGATATTAAACATTTTTTTTTTTTTTTTTGCACTCAAATAATTTCTCTTTCAAAACTTTCCACACTCCATCTGCAGTTTTTCCACTGAGCATCTCACTTCAGTTAGTTTTACATAGTGACCATTTTGCTTCCATATAATCTGTAATTAACCTTCTGTGCATTGGTTTAGATTTCAGTTTGACTGAATAATATAGCAACAAATTAACCTTTATAACCCTATGATCACTGCACATCAGTGGTGGTAAAACTTGACTTGAAGAAAGAGTAATTTTATTTTTATTTATTTTTATTTTATTTATCATTTGTTGACCGGGAAAGTCCGACTAGGTTCCACAGAGCCTGTTTTCAGCGGAGGCCCGGGGAGAAATGCTCCAGATGCATGTCTTTGGAATGTGGGAGGAAACCGGAGTACCCGGAGGAAACCCACGCGAACACAGGGAGAACATGCAAACTCCACACAGAAGGCACCCCAGCCGAGAATCGAACCAGAGAACCTCTTGCTGTGAGGTGACAATGTTAACCACTGCACCACTGTGCCACCCACAGTAATTTCTTTAGGAATACAAACAATGTCTAGTACAGTCAAAGGTGACACGCCGCAACATTTTGAGTGGAACAAAAATAGCAGGTAAACACCACTGGAGGAAGCCTAAGACAAACGAAAGAAATTCAAATTAAATATGGGTGGACTACCACAGAAAAGCAAGTAGTAAGAACGAACAATAAAACTTTAATGCAACAAATAATTCCTCAGGTATCGGACAAGCACTTTCGGCTTCAAGCCTTCTTCATATCCTAAAAATATAGGTCCTGAGATCACTTATTTAAAGCACCTTGGTCCAATCAAATCAAGAACTTCACCCAAGAGATAAATTTCACATAACATTAAATAAAATCCAATTAAAAACAATATCTCTTATCAACTTTCCTTCTTCATCCAATCCGAAATACAAGCTCTGACAAGCCTCTGATTTCTGCCAATCTAATTTCGTTCTTAGTTCTTCCTGCTTAAAATCTCCTCGAATCAAACAACAAAATAAACTCTCCAATAGAACTCAATACAGAAGTTTTGCGCCTTTTCCATAGCCTATCAAAGGTTTACAAACATTCCAGTTCAGTCCCAAATGCCAACTGAAAATATTAACAAAATAAATGCTCCATTATTATTCCCCTTGGTTCAAAATCCAAACGGTGATTGGTTGTTTCTTAAGAATGGCTAAAATAGCTTTAAAACAAGGAAAAAGGCTATGTTTTTCATCTGAATACTTAAGGAGAGAATGAGCTGTGCCTTGATAGGCCAGAAAAGAGGGGTTGCTTGCTTTATCATAGCACATTGGTCAACAAAAGTCTTTTACACGATTCAAGGTTACCGAAATAGGAAGAACAAATTGTAGTGTCTGGTTAGCTGGATTTTATGCTCCTTGCACGGGATTGGCTTGGCTAGAAATAGCTTTAAAATAAGGAAGAAGACTATGTTGTTCACCTAAAAACCTGAGGAGAATGCCTGAATCAGAGTTGCGATACGATTGGCTGCCAAAAGCGGTTTGATCATATACAATGAAGTCAATTGGTGGAGAAGTACCTTTACCAAGAGAAATGAAGATCTAAGTCTGTGAATGTGTTAATGAATTCTTGGAAATGTGTAGAAGGTTTCTGTTTGGATTTTGAACCAAGGGGAATAATAATGGACATTTATTTCGTTAATATTTTCAGTTGGTATTTGGGACCGAACTGGAATGTTTGTAAACCTTTGAAAGGTTATGGAAAAGGCACAAAACTCCTGTACTGAGTTCTATTGGAGTGTTTATTTTGTTGTTTGATTCAAGGAGATTTTAAGCAGGAAGGAGTAAGAACAAAATTAGATTGGCTGAAAGCAGAGGCTCGTCAGAGCTTGTGTTTCGGATTGGATGAAGAAGGAAAGTGGTTAAGAGATATTGTTTTTAACTGGATTTTATTTCATGTTATGTGAAATTTATTTCTTGGGTGAAGTTCTTGATTTGATTGGACCAAGGTGCTTTAAATAAGTGATCACAGGACCTGTATTTTTAGGATCTGAAGAAGGCTTGAAGCCGAAAGCGCTGGTCCAGTACCTGAGGAATTGTTTGTTGCATTAAAGTTTTATTTTTCATTCTTACTACTTGCTTTTCTGTGGTGGTCCACCCATATTTTATTTGAACAACATTTTGAGTGATAGTCAACAAAATGAAGAAACCAAGGTACAGATCCACACAAGAAATTTATTATGAGCACTTTCATCTCTCTAATGGAAACTTCATCAGAATGAAGCTACAATTACCCAACATCCCTTATATACATGACAAAAGAATTACACCTGGAATAATTAGTAATACACAATCGATAAATTAATACAACAGTTTCTTAAAGCAACCATCACCAAAACTTTGTTAAAATGGCAAAATAAAAATCTTAAAACATGTTCAAATATATTAAAAATGTTAAAAATGACAATGCATAATCCACAAATAACATGCATAACCTTCTTCAGCAGTATTTGCAATGTGTCCATAAAAGAGCAGCAATCCTATATTTTACTTTTGTATTTTATAAAAATAATTGTGCCTTAAGTCTTAAAACAGAACTAATGGACACTGCACTTTTAATTCCGGGGCCCTGTTATGCATTTGCCCTTATTTGCCATTTTAGTTCTGACAATTCCAAGAAGTCATTAAGAGGTCCCCCTTTTTCTCTCAAAGTTACCTGTTCTATTATAACAAATTTAAATCTGTGTCCTTCATTGGCAATAATGTTTGTTGCTAATGCATTTTTACCATCCTTCTTATTTGTATCATAATAATGTTGATATATTCTGCTCCTTAAAGCATTTATAGTTTTGCCAATGTAGAAACTCGGACATTGGGAGCATAAGGCTAAATAGACCACACCTTTACTAGTGCAGGACATTTTCCCTCTTATAGTATGTTTACCATAGTTAGGGATCATTATGTCTTTTGATTCCAGAATGTATTGGCACTGAAGACAATAACCACATTTGACCATCCCTATATCTCTACCTGGATGGTATTTCTGTCTTTCCAGCATGTTTTTTATGCTGCAGTCTGTCTTATAAACTATGTTAGGGCCTGGTCCTACTAGTTGTAACTGTTCTAGATCAGTGCTAAAGATATTCCAGTTGTGCTGAATAATGTTTTTAATGTTGTAAAAGTGCTGATTAAATTTAAATATAGCTGACCTTTTGAAAGTACTACTACTTTCTTGTCTTACTTTGTTCAGAAATCCTCCCCCTGTACCAAGTAGGGGTAGAAAATGCCCACTTGACCTTTTATTTATTACCTCCTGGAGTATATTGTCAACATAACTCAAAGGGTACCCTCTTTTTTCTAACATGTCTTTTAATTTATCCATCTGTATAACAAACTCCTCATATTCAGAGATCATCCTAGCTAGTTTTACCCCCTGACCTTTTGCTAGTGCTTTCTTTTGACGGAGGGGGTGACAGCTGGTGAAATGTAGAAGACTGTTTGAATAAGTGGGTTTACGGTATATAGTGGAGGTAAACTGTTGCTTTGCTGAATCTTTAGTAATAGTGATGTCTAAATAGTGGACAGTGGTTTCAGTGATAGAGTGGGTTTCCAAGAAGTCAGTACTATTATTCAGAAATTCAAGGAAGTTGTTAAGTTCCTTCTTCCAAAAAATTATAATGTCATCAAGGAACCGCCCATAAAATGCCCAGTCTTTTGCATAAGGGCTAGTGAATATATACTCTCTCCCAGAATGCCAGTACAGTTTTGGCAAAAATGGGGGCACAAGCTGCCCCCATTGCCATGCCCTTCACTTGTTTAAATAACTGTTGTTCAAATGTTATGATGTTAGTGTCCAACACTAGTTCCATCAATGTTTTTAATGTTAGTATGCTATTGTGGCCAAGTGTAGAATATTGGCAGAGGTATTGGTAGAACCAGTCTATACCTGTTTCATGTGGTATGACTGAAAGTAAGTCTTTAATATCTACTGTCATAAATACCAAGTTGTCAGTGTACATCTTTTTGTTAATTTTGAACAAAAAGTCCCACGAGTCCTTTAGTATCCAGGGGCATCCAAGTAAGGTGTCCTCGAGTTGGCCATCCACAAATTTAGCTATGGGGAAAGTTTTAGACGCTCAAGCATCAACAGTTGGTCTAAGTGTGGGGTCAACAAGGCTTTTATGAATCTTGGGGATCCCAAATATTGTCGGTATTTTGGGATGTTTTTTACTGACATATAATGGTGTTCTTCTTGGTTAATCTGCTGGTTCATAAGTAGCTCTTCCAGCATAATATCAACATTGTTGTAGTGGATATTTTTTTCATTTAGACTAATTTCAAAATATGTTTCCCCAAATAAGTGATTAAACATTTTATTAGTGTAAGTGTCATAATTCATGATGACCAAGCCCCCACCTTTGTCGGGTTTCATGACCCTTATCTCTGGGTTTTGAGATATTTCTCGAAGGAAATTTGTTTCTGTGTTGCTCAAGTTGTTAGACCTAGTATTTCCCCTATTTTGAACACATCCCTTATGTCTTTCTCACATAATTTCTCAAAGATTAACACTGCAGGGTGTAAAGTGGGGTCGAATGTACTTGGCTTCTTATGTCTTGACTGTTCATTGATGTTATAGTTCAGGCCCTTGAAAAAGAATAAAAAATTCAGCTTTCTAGTGAAAAGCTTAAGGTCAATTATAGTTTGGTCTAGGGAAGCCTTTTTGTCAGGAACAAATGTTAGACTTTTCTGAAACAAATCTGCCATCTGGCCATCAAAATCAATACAACTGTAGTTATAAACTTTGAAGTCCCCACTTGTGTTTTACAAAATAACTACATTGGTATTACATGCATTCTCTAATATCTGTTCCCCCTCCCTCTCCAATTCCCCTTGGACTATGTGGGGTACTGGTAGTTCTGATAATAGTGTGTCCCCCCCCGGTTCCTCAGTCTCTCTGACCTCCTCGGGGGGGGGTTCCTCTAAAGGGACTGGGGAACTTACCCTGTTGTCACTGTTGCTGTTGTTAACACAGTTTGTTTCAGGCATGCTGTATTCAACATTACTACGTGCCCTTTTCTGCCCTTTGGGCGGTAATGGGTAAGCTCTATTCTCCCCATATTCTTTTTCATCCCTCCTTAGTTTATGCATTTTCCTTTGCTTTAATTCAAACATTGTGCAGTCAATTTTCTCAAACATTTTAAAATAATCCACTTTCAAATAATAAGTATTTTTGGATGCTGTCATCCACTATATTTATTTTATTCAATAGATCAACCATTTTCAGGTCATTGTCCCTGATTAAGCATTTAAGAAGTTCACAACCATTTTTGTTAAACATTTCCAAAAGCTCTAGATGAAGTAATGAATCCCTTACCAGGCCAGTTGGAAACTTCCACAATCTCAGGCCCTTTGGAATCCTTTCAGTACAGATACACTCATTGAGATAGCTACTCACTATTTGTAGCTTGCAATAGTCCAAAGTCATTTTTTCCAAGTTTTGTAACTATTCATTTAAATTGCCAACATTTTGCATTTGAACCTGCTGATTTTCAAGTTCCTAGTCCTTCATTCCTTCCAGCCATCAACAACTACCAATACCCCACATACTTCAGGGGGAATTGTAGAGGGAGGAGGAACAGATATTAGAGAATGCGTGTAATACCAATGCAGTTATTTTGCAAAACACAAGTGGGGACTTCATAGTTTATAGTAGAAAATATCTCAAAACCCAGAGATAAGGGCCATGAAACCTGATAATGGTGGGGGCTTGGTCATCGTGAATCATGACACTTACACTAATAAAATGTTTTATCACTTATTTGGGGAAACTTATTGTGAAATTAGTGTAAATGAAAAAAAAATATCAGCTACAACAATGTTGACAGTATGCCGGAAGAGCTACTTATGAACCAGCAGATTAACCAAGAACACCATTATATGTCAGTAAAAAATCCCAAAATACCAACAATATTTGGGGTACTCAAGATTCATAAAGACCTTGTTGACCCCCCACTTAGACCAATTGTTGATGTTCGAGCATCTAAAACTTTCCCCATAGCTAAATTTGTGGATGGCCAACTAAAAGACACCTTACTTGAAAGCCCCTGGTTACTAAAGGACTTGTGGGACTTTTTGTCCAAAATTAACAAAAAGATCTACACTGACAACTTGGTATTTATGACAGTAGATATTTGAACAAGTTATTTAAACAAGTGAAGGGTGTGGCAATGGGGGCAGCTTGTGCCCCCATTTTTGCCAAAATTGTACTGGCATTCTGGGAGAGAGTGTATATATTCACTAGTCCTTATGCAAAAGACTGGGCATTTTATGGGCGGTTCCTTGACGACATTATAATTTTTTGGAAGAAGGATAAGAAGGAACTTAACAACTTCCTTGAATTTCTGAATAATAGTACTGACTTCTTGGAAACCCACTCTATCACTGAAACCACTGTCCACTATTTAGACATCACTATTACTAAAGATTCAGCAAAGCAACAGTTTACCTCCACTATATACCGTAAACCCACTTATTCAAACAGTCTTCTACATTTCACCAGCTGTCACCCCCTCCGTCAAAAGAAAGCACTAGCAAAAGGTCAGGGGGTAAGACTAGCTAGGATGATCTCTGAATATGAGGAGTTTTTTATAGAGATGGATCTATTAAAAGACATGTCAGAAAAGAGAGGGTACCTTTTGAGCTATATTGACAATATACTCCAGGAGTTAATAAATAAAAGGTCAAGTGGGCATTTTCTACCCCTACTTGGTAAAGGGGGAAGATTTCAGAAGACAAGAAAGTGGTAGTACTTTCAAAAGGTCAGCTATATTTAAATTTAATCAGCACTTTTACAACATTAAAAACATTATTCAGCACAACTGGAATATCTTTAGCACTGATCTAGAACAGTTACAACTAGTAGGACCGGGCCCTAACATAGTTTACAAGACAGACTGCAGCATAAAAAACATGCTGGAAAGACAGAAATACCATCCAGGTAGAGATATAGGGATGGTCAAATGTGGTTATTGTCTTCAGTGCCAATACATTCTGGAAGCAAAAGACATAATGATCCCTAACTACGGCAAACATACTATAAGAGGGAAAATGTCCGTAAAGGTGTGGTCTATTTAGCCTTATGCTCCCAATGTCCAAGTTTCTACATTGGCAAAACTATAAATGCATTAAGGAGCAGAATATATCAACATTATTATGATATAAATAAGAAGGATGGTTAAAATGCATTAGCAACACACATTATTGCCAATGAAGGACACGGATTTAAATTTGTTATAATAGGTAACTTTGAGAGAAAGAGGGGGACCCCTTAATGACTTCTTGGAATTGTCAGAACTAAAATGGCAAATAAGGGTAAATGCATCAGAGGGCCCAGGAATTAATAATGCAGTGTCCATTAGTTCTGTTTTAAGACTTAAGGCACAATTCTTTTTATAAAATACAAAAGGAAAATATAGGATTGCTGCTCTTTTATGGACACGTTGCAAATACTGTTGAAGAAGGTTATGCATGTTACTTGTGGATTATGAATTGTAATTTTTAACATTTTTAATATATTTGAACAACATGTTTTAACATTTTTATTTTGCCATTTTAACAAAGTTTTGGTGATGGTTGCTTTAAGAAACTCTTTCACTAATTTATCAGTTGTGTTTTACTAATTATTGCAAGGTGTAATTGTTTTGTCATGTATATAAGGGATGTTGGGTAATTGTAGCTTCATTCTGATGACGTTTCCATTAGAGAGACGAAAGCGCTCATAATAAATTTCTTGTGTGGATCTGTACCTTGGTTTCTTCATTTTGTGGAAAGTTTGTATGGTGTTCTGTTCCTATAACATTTTGAGTGACACATCAGCATTCACCAACACCTGAGTTAGCAAAAAAACTGCTTTTGCATTTGTTGCTTGTGTGAAATGCATTGAATTATTTTGTGCCAGGAGCCAGTTCAACAACACTGCTGCAGATGTAAGGATGTTATTAACCTCAAAGACTATTTTGGTAATCTTTCTTGATAGAGTCTGCAAAGGGCAGTGCTAACATTGTTTTCTCTTTGTGGTTACACTTCTGCAAAGGGCAAGTAGTCTCCATTTCTAGGAGTTTGCTGTTTTAAGTTCCTCTAAACTGCCCCTCTTAATCCCTCCTAAAACTGACAACTTTTTAAACTTAATAATGACATTAATTAGATTTATAGACTACCTTTATTCAGAAAATGTATATTAATTCACATTCATTTTTTTCTGTCACTGTCTCAAATTAATAGTACTAGTAGTTTAAAACTGTCCATGTCTCTTATTTCAAGATTTGTTCTGATTCTGTTGAGATTTATCCCTGATGTATTGACAGACATGCTGTTTTATTTATTTTTATTTATTTATTTCATTAATTAATTTTATTTTTTTTGTTTTGCTTGGGGGGTAACATGCAAGCAGAGTCAAATTAGGCATTTTCCTAATTTCTGAGATGCCGAAACTAAAAGGTTCACCATCACTGTAGTATTTTCCGTCCCCGGTAGTTTTTTTAATAATCTGAAGCAATTGCTGTTCTGAATATATGTTGTGAATAATTTCCTTAATAACATTGTTGAATCAATATTATTCCAGTCTGTTTCTGGAAAATTTAAGTCCCCAGCTAATATTATTCTTCCCTCCTGTGTTTCATGCAAGAAATGTATAAATTCCTCTAGGTCATTTGCACTTGACTTTGGTGGTCTATACATATCAACAATTATTATATGTTCCAGGATTGTCTTTATTGTTACAGTTACACAGCCTGTAGTATTGGCGTTATCAGTGAACATATAATAATCACAGGTATGATGACTATCAATCCCTATCATAACACCTCCACCTGATTTTTTGTTAGAATGCCTGTTACAGTAAAAACAATTATACCCTGACAGAACTGGTTTCCAGTCGTTCTTTAATCATGTTTTGCAAATAATAACAACATCAGTCTTGTGGGAACTTAGCACATTTTCCAATAAAAAAACTTTATTATTTATGCTCCTAGTATTCACAACCTTCAGAGATGCATCAAATGTTGCTATCTGTGAATTGTAAAATTTTCGACCTGGTAAAAATTCTGTGTAGTGTTTGTCAAATATTGCAAAATATCTGCTGCAAAAATTCTCTTCCCTAATCTTTTCAAATGCACACATATGTGCCCAAAACTAGGCTTGGATGCTCTACACATTTCCATTTTTTTAAAACACGACATTTTTCCCATGTAGGTATCTAACCGAAAAAATCTTTTCTTTCACAGTGACCTATCTTTTGTATAGGTGATTTGTGA
Organism: Protopterus annectens; assembly: GCF_019279795.1. NCBI lineage: Eukaryota > Metazoa > Chordata > Ceratodontiformes > Protopteridae > Protopterus > Protopterus annectens. The sequence goes on from NC_056734.1 coordinate 452,686,641, forward strand.
AAAATAAGTCCTAACACCAGTACAACTGTACTGTTTAAGAGGGCTGTCACTTCCCTGCTAGCAATCAAAGAATCCTTGCGGATGACATAATTTGTATCAACATGAATAAAAACGGATCCGTACTTCCTTACATTAAGGTGTTCCAAGGCTTGTCTCATATCTTCTATTTTTGCTTCTGGCAAGCATAACTCTAATCAATATTCATTATCTTCTCTGCAAATATAAGTATCCAGTTCCTCTAATAACTGAATCTCCAATTACAAGAATATGTTTGCTGGCCAGCTCTGAAGAATCTTCAGCTTCTAATACATTAATATCTGCTCTATCAATTGTTACAAAGGATAGGTCTTCATCACCATTAGTCTTATTAATTCTATTGTTTTCATTGTGTATTAAATTCTCATCCAGCTGTCACTGAAAATTCACAGCTTGAGTCATGTAGTCAACATCTGTCTTTCTCTTATTTTTTCTTACAGTAATGTTCTTCAATCATTCCACATTCAGTTTTGATTTCTTCCTTTTCACCTGCTCCTTGCCTCTTTTTTTCTACCTTTTCTTTTGGAAAAAAATGATGCCTTTTTCTGTAGACTGAAGGTTTTCTGATAGAAACATATTATCATTCACTGTAACCTGTGTGTTACATAACAAAGCTGTCCAAAACTTATGACACTATCCCCCACTCAGGCATTGTAGAAAAGCTTAAACTGGGAATCAACCCCTATGTCACCTACTGGCTTACAGATAGGATGCAGGAGATCAAAATACAGGAAGTTACCTCTACAAAGAAACCGGAAGCTGGTGGAGTCCCCCAGGGTTCAGTGCTATGACCTTTCCTGTTTTAGTATCTACTTTTCTAAATTAAAATCCAAATATAAAGGGCTGTGGGTGACTAAGTCTGCAGATGATTGAAAGCTAGAAGCAGTCATTAAATCCCCAAATGACTTACCATCCTGTAGGAAGGTTTGTCACAAACAATTAACTGGTGCCAGAATCATGGACTGAAACTAAATACCAAAAAATGCATTATCGTAATCCTTTGGAAAGTCATCTAGCCTGGGGAACTGCCACACTGACAATGCACTTCTAAGATATGACCCAGTTGTTCAGGATTTGGGAACTTATGTGGACTGTGGCCTAACTTTTGACCAAAATGTGATCGCTGTCATAAGAAATTAATTCCATACTGTGCAGCTTATAAACTAAGGGATTGTGTCTATATCTAGAGATGTCATTGCCCCCCTTTACTCAGTGCTTATTAGGCTAATCATTGAGCATAAGACTCCTTTGGCATGTATTGTCCAGTCACATGCAACAACTAAAAGGACACAAAGCCTAAACAATATATCCTACATAGGCTGACTCAAAGCCCTGTCACTTTACTTGATATCCTACAGACAGCTAAGACATTATCTGTGTCTGGTATATAAGGCATGCTCCGAACCAATATTAATGGACGTACTGCATATCAACAAGTCAAACTGCATATGAAATAATTGGTGTAGGGATCTAAACCTCTTCTGCAACATCAACAGAATAGTTTGGAGGGGCAGGTATATATTGTAGAGAATACCACTGCTCTGGAACAGACTTTCTATCCACATAAAACAAAGTTAATTTCTGTTCATATTCAAGTGCAACTTAAATCTATGGATGTGCAACACAAAATTTACCCCTAAGACTTCCCCCTGTATTGCTAAAGAATACATGCAGCTAGTAAATGCTTTATCCCACTCATGAGACCCTCCAAATTATCTATGGTTTGAGCCCAATTATTCTCACTAGGAGAAATATATAATTATCAACCTTGTAATGGGTGAAGCCAATCTTTAACCAAATGGGATAGGTTAACTCAAGCATTAAAAGGGAAATTGGCTCAGTTTGAAATAGCCCACAAGGTCAGCTAACTTAGTACTTGCCTATTAACCTACAAGACTTTCTGTGTTAATTTCATTTTAGTTCTTTTAGAAGTAATATCACACATAAATCTCACATTGGTTCTTGCACCAAACCCATGCTGTGTAGCTAATTTACATATTCAGCTACTCTTTCTTTCTGGTGTTGATATCTTTTATTAAAGGAAAATAGTTCTGGTTTCATCAGTAGTTTGGGGCTTATATAATTCTATATAATGTCTACAGTTTTACTGCTTTGCGTGTTGTTTTCGGATGTTTAGAAGGTATAGAGCTGCAATAGAAGTTAACATCATGCTTAAGTCAGGACATATATAAAATTCAAGAATAAGTATTGTTTCACTGTTTACTTGCCAACAGTGATCTCTATACCACTTGCAACATACGTGGGACTGTTTACTTCTGTAACTCATATATGGTTACCTGTACTGAAAGTATATTTAAATAGCCTTACAAAGTTATTTTAGCCAATTTTATCTAGGACTGCTCAAACTATCTAGCTGTCCTTGCTCCTGATCACTGTAGTTTCTGTTTGTATGCCTTGATTTTTTTTTTTATTTTATAACTGTACATATCTCTCAATATTCAAGTTATTGTAATAACTTGGTGTGACTATTTCAGTGAGAAATACTTACCCCCAGATTTAATAAAATCCATGTAGGCATAGTGTAAAGCCTACATGGAAGGTACCCTGACCATGTAAGCAGCACTCCCTCGGTAGAGCACAATGCATATTAATGAAGGCATGTTACAGAGGGAGAGCCGTGTAACATGGCTATTGAATCAGTGAAGGGAGTGTGTTACTTTGTCCAGAGATGAGTAACACATCTCATCCCGTGTCAAAGTGCCAGATATCAATGTATGCGTATGTATTAAATATATTTTTATTTTTTTTTTGTCATATTTGCACAGTGCGGCATGGCACGCAGCAACTGACGTGCCAGACATCTAAAAATAGAAACTGGATACATTTAATTATGAATGCAACTGTCAAGTTTAAGCATAGCTGAGTGGGTTTGCATGGCTCGCTGCAGTGCTCAGTGGTGCTTAAACGTAGTTGAGAGGTATATGTGAAAGTACAGTGAAATTCTATATGTCCACATAGCCAAATGGTTAGAGTGACAACCTTATGTGCAGTAGGTGCTGGGTTTGAATACACAGACAGATTATTAACCATTTATTTTGCAAATACAAATTATGAGAAGTATTTTTAAATCCTGCTTTGCTGCATTCAGCTAAGCTCTGCTAAGCACAGCTAAGCCTTGCCAAGCACTGCTTAAACAAGGAATGTTTTAGCACTGCTTAGCTGGTTTGTGCATTGCTAAGCAGTGGCTTTACCAATACCTAATCTGAATGTGTGATAGACAGGTATGCATAATGGTGTATTTCTCTCCCTACAGCTGCAGAGGAGAGGGCTCACAACCTAGAGGCCCATGCAGGGTGCCTGGCCAGGTTGTGCCGTGAGTGTGGTGAGTACAGATTAATTTGCAATCTATAGCCAAATACACAAGATAGAGTAATTCAGTCACTGTCAGTAGGTACATGCTGTAGAGATTTGTGTAATGCAATGAATGTGGACATAGGGCTATACTGCAATAACTGCCTACTGCAAAGTATAGTGCAATAAAGATTAAAGCATTAAACCTGATAATGTTAATGAAATAAAGTTTCTATTGCAATAATTGTGGAATTACAGCTGTATTGCAACACCTGCATTATCCTAAATGTTGTTTAATAAAGACTTGAAAATATAACAATAACTGCATGAAAGTACCCCTAATAAAGCTGTGTTTTGCAATATGTGTATAATTAGGGCTGTTGTTCTTGAATGAGTATGACATTTGTTCTGAAATAAAAACACAAAGAATACCACTAACTGACTCAAGGTTAGCTAAAAAGAGTGTTATGCTAAACTGTAGATTTAGAGCTGTACTACAAGATATATGCATTATGAAATTTTTCTGCACTAACGTCTGAAGTAATACCAGGAACATCCAAGGTATATTGTGTATATCAGGATTGTCTTGTGTTAACCATTGCATTTCAGCTATATGCATTCCTGCTCCAAGGTACAGTGTTGCAGGCAGGTATGAAACTGTAATAGCTGTAGACTGCAGATATGCTATCTGCAAATGTATATGGGTCAGGTAGCCAACCCAATACTCTGATATAGTTTGTACACATCACAGATATTTCCACCCACTAAGAGTTTATTGTGTACATCTGCATTCTACATATTAATGTACAGTTTACCTAGTATCTCTGTCATGCATGAATCTCATGCATGTATGTTCAACTGTCACTGCAGTCTTGTGTAAAACTGCACTACTATTACCAGGTCATATTTTGTTTCCAGGTGAGCTCTAGGCAAATATCAGACAGTCAGTAGTCAGCAGTGGCTCAATAGCTCAGTTTGTTAAATGCTGTGTCTGATGCACATTTTGTCACACACAGACCAGGGTTTGAATCCAGTGACAAGTACTAATAAATATTACTGAATCAGTTATGTATTGTTAACAGATGTTCTCTTCACAGAAATTACAGGTAAATGGGTGCAGTAGCCCTTATTATGGATTAATAATTTGTGTGTTCAGAAGTAACAGACTGTTAACAGCATTGATCAGGAATGTGATACGATGTCAGAAAATAAAGGCAACAAGTACAATACTAGTAAAAGATAATGCAATAAATAAAATGTGTAATCTTGGTATGGCTGTATGCCTGGTATGTCTATGAATGTTTGCTGATGGTCTAACCCCATGCCTGCCAAGGATGGCATGATAGTTGTTTACTCTCTGTACTGTACATGATACATGTCTCTCAAATGTCACACTGTCACAGACTGTAATCACTGTCACCTAATCCCTGTGTCACAGAGCTTTCATCAACATGATTATATCAATAGCACAGTCACACTACATCAGTCCACAGTACACCTTGATAGTCATATAGGTCAACCTGACATGTAATAGTCCTCTGTAGTTGTGTACCTGTAGGTGTTACAGCTTGGCCCATACTGTCCCATGTGGATAGCTTGAGAGGTATTTACATGCTACAGCAGCTACAGGGCATTGTTTTGCATAAAGGAAGGGCAGACTTGTAGTGTATTTATTTTTACTGTTGCAAACTATATACCCTGTACTGGTACTAATGGACTGTATTTCTCTCGTCCCCCACCTCTCATCTTCATCATAATTTATTATTGTTATAAATCGGTTATGGTTTACTATTAAATGTTGATGTTATGTTGTCTATCTCGCCTTCATTCTTGCTGGTTGGGTTTGGAGCCGAGGATCTTCAAAAGCTCGAGAGCTGCTTACTGGCTCAGGGCCCCCCTATATCCCATGATGCCTGGCGCTAGATACCCAGATTTCATTTGCTGCTTTTGCTACGAGGTTGCGTTTACTGGCTCAGGTCGTATATTTTTCACTTTATTACTATATATTAGGGTTTATTGTATATTATTGGTTTAAATATTTACTGTTTTTTTCATAGTTGTAGGTATTCCTAGTGTTTAACCCCCCCCTTGAAAACTCGTTTTCTTATTAGAAAGTTTTTTCCCCTCCCTCCCCCCTTCCATTAGGGTAGGCCGTTTTAGTTAGAGGCTTATCTTTAACATTGTAAATTCTTTCTATAAAAATTGTAGTATTTGTAGGTTAGTTTTAGGCTATCTTATACTATTTTTGTGTGTGTGCTGTTTGGGTGTGGTAACTTGTGTGGACTGTGTGTGTTTTTTTCTAGTTACCAATTCCCCCTAAGTACTCTTTATTAGTACTGTGATTTTCCTTTACAGGAATGTCTAAAGGCACTAAAATGTCAGGATTCAAGAAGTGTGACTCATGCTGTCAGAAAATGTCACTGACAGATGGTCACACTTCTTGTGTCTACTGCTTGGGCTCCCTACACCTGCAGGACTCTTGTTCGGTGTGTCACGCCTTTAGTCCAAGAGTCCTGCAGGAGTGTAGGAATAAGCTTATCCTTAGGGGTTTGCTTAAACCTGAAGGATCACCGGCAAAGACTCAGTCAGTGAAACCTTCTAGGCCATCAAAGCTGTCAGCTCCCAGCTCAGAGCCGTCGCCGGGTATGGCTTCTGCTTCATCTTCGGTTCCGGCTGGAACTAAAGTACCTATCTCTACGTCAACTTCGGCTCCGGCTGGAGCCGAAGTACCTATTTCCCAGTCGGCTCTGACCCTCCCGTCGGAACCTTCAGGGAGTCGAAAACACTCCAGGTTACCATCCTTGGAGTCAATACACTCGGCTCCAGGGTCTCCCTTATTGCAATCTGAGCGGAGTCATCGATCCCACTCTTCTCGGTCATCTAGGCTATCTGACCATGATTTGGAAAGAGTGGTGAGCAGGCTTTTAAAGTCGCAGGCCCTGGTCAAAATGCTATCCAGCCCCCCTCATCAGGGTTCGGCTCTACCTGTTTCTACAATAGTTCCTCCTTCGACTCATCCCTAGAGTTCGGAGCCGGAGCATGCTGTGGCTGGAACCGTGGGTCTGTCGGCACCGATACCTCCCCTTTCGGTTCCGTCATCAGCTCCAATCTCTTCCATGGTGCTGTCCTTGGAGGGATCTGGGTGCCGGGACTCCCTCGTCAGCTCCGAGGGGGCGAGTGGCATAGGACCCCTGTCCGACCCCGTTCTTCCTCTCGGAGCTTCGGCGCAGGTGAGTTCGGCTCCTACATCGGCTTCGGAGCCATCTCTCTTGGTGCCAGGAAGGATTTCAGTCTCTTTGGAGCCGGACCCTTCTCCGGTATCGGGAAGGGGTGCCTTCGAGGTCATGATGAGTGTGCTGGCATCTGAGTCAGTCTCACGGTCAGCCCCATCGGCTCCTCCCACCATGGTGCCTGCTCCTGCCTCTGCCCCTCCTCCAGACCCCAAGCATGGGGAACAAGCACTCCAGGGCACCCCATTGGGTGTATCTTCCTCATCCAAGACCTCCCCCATTCATTCAGAGGAGCCCCCTCAAAAGAGGAAATGCAAGAGGAAGCATGTAGACTCACATGAGTCTGTCACTTCAGATACCAACTTGGAGGAGTCGAAAGGGTCCTCGAGATCCCCCTCTGAGGACGTCTCCTTCTCAGACATCCTTGAAATCCTTAGGCAGAGGGGGAAATGGACTACCCTTAACCCTTCTGAGGATGAGTCGGTATGGCGACTCTAAATTCTGTAGTAAACTCCTCCATGCGGCTCATCTCTTATGCAGCCGATGGAGTGAGTAGGGCTGCAGGCACAGGTGTGGCTTTGAGGAGACATGCTTGGATGCGGCTATGCAACTTTGCGGAACCCTTCAGGGCATCTTTCACCAACACCCCCTTTGATGGTTCTGCTCTGTTTGGACCACAGATGAAGGATACCCTTACCAGGTGTGAGCAGGAAGGCAAGACTCTCTCTGCCGTTGGAGTCCGTTTTTCAACTCCTTCGAGACCGTATCCCAAATGTCAGAAGAGTGGGAAAATGTGGTTCCGGAAGTTCCAGGGAGCCATGCCTGACACACGTGGAGAGTTCCCCTCCAGGGGCAGAGGAGGGAACAACAACAGACGCCGCCCTAGGGGCAGAGGGGGTCCGCAAAATCAGGGCCAAAAAGAATCCTTCTCTGACAAGCCCTTCCAGCATCCCTGAAGTGCTGCCCAACTGTCCACCTTCGGAGGCAGTCGGGGGAAGATTATCTCTGTACCCAAAAGCCTGGCAAAGTATAACACAAGACAAATGGGTACTTTCTATAATATACGAAGGCTACAAAATCCCCTTCTTTCACACTCCACTCCATTCCAACAAGTTCTTTCCAGATGTTCCACCCAATCTAAGGGATCAGGCAGGTCAAGAAATTTCAAAATTGCTAAGGAAAAGAGCCATCCAATCAGTCCCAGCAGATCAACAAGGATCCGGAATTTACTCAAGGTTCTTTTTGGTACCAAAAAAGACAGGGGACTGGAGACCCATTCTGGATCTCAGCAGACTAAACAGGTCTGTGCAAAGAACGAAGTTCCGGATGGTCACGCTACAGTCCATTTTACCCTTTCTGGGTCAGGACAATTGGATGTGCTCCATAGATCTTCAGGACATGTACTACCATATCAAAATGCACAGACGCTCCAGAAGATTCCTCCGCTTCCGGCCGGGAGCCAGTCATTATCAGTTCAGTGCTCTGCCCTTTGGTCTCACCACAGCCCCCAGGGTGTTCACCAAATGTTTGGCAGTAGTCACCGCTCACTTGAGATGGCAAGGATTCCAGGTGTTTCCATATTTAGATGACTGGCTCCTTACTGCAACTACCAGGCATCACCTGCTACAAGCCAGAGACTTCACCATCTGAACGTGCTCCACTCTAGGCATCACAATAAATTTCGAAGTCTGCATTGTTGCCTTGTCAATCTATTACCTTTATAGGTGCAAACTTAAACACAAAGGACATGTCAGCCACTTTCCCAGTAGACAGAGTGTTAACCATTTGACAGCATGTCCAGGTCTTATTAGGATGCAAAAGGATTCAGGCCAAATTCATCCTAAAAATGTAGGGTCTCATGGCAGCCGCTATAATACTAGCCCCCCTTGCACATTTTCTTATGAGGATTCTTCAGTGGATGCTGTTCACGCAATGGTCCTTCCAGCAACTCCCATTGTCTCACAGGATATTGATCACTCAGTCATGCAAAAACCAACTTGTTTGGTGGACGGTTTCCCCATCATTACACCAGGGCAGACCATTTGTTCTTCTTCCTCCGGTAGCTACGGTGACCAAGGACGCCTCCCTGATCGGGCGGGGGGGGCATTTTCAGGGCAGAACAGTCCAAGGCACCTGGCAGCCTCACGAGTACCATCTGCATATCAATGTCTTGGAGATGAGAGCCGTGCTTTTAGCGATGCAAGCTCTTCAGGACTGTCTTCCCACCGGGACTATTGCAATTCAGACAGACAATATGTCGGTGGTATGGTACATCAACAAGCAGGGCGGAACCAAGTCATATCCCTTATGTTGAGAAGCACTCAGACTTTGGCAGTGGGCAATCTCTTCCCAACAGTTTCTGATAGCAGCGCACATCCCTGGGAAGTCCAACGTTATAGCAGACAGGCTGAGCAGAGCAATTCTCATGCCTCACGAGTGGTCTCTCAATCAGACAATGGCTGACAAAATCTTCCACAAATGGGGTCAGCCTTGCTGCGACCTTTTTGCCACTCCCTTCAACAGCAAGTGCGACAAGTTCTTCTCTCTCCTCCCTCTTCCCGGACACTTCCCCAGAAATGCTCTAGTTCACGATTGGCCTCAGGGACTTCTTTATGCATTCCCTCCATTTCCCCTGATTCCCAAACTAATTCAGAAGGCTACCACATTGGGATGCAAAATGATCCTCATTGCCCCTTACTGGCCTCAACAAATTTGGTTCCCTTTCCTGCATCATCACCTTCTGGAGCAGCCCTGGACCCTGGACCCAATTCCAGACATCCTGATTCATCAGTCGGGTGGGCTGTACCAATCTCTTCATTCTCTCCAGCTCACAGCTTGGTTTCTCCACTTCTGACATTAGCCAGGCTTCCTAACATTTCCCATTCGGTGCATGAAATCATCTTATCCTCACATAAGTCCACCACTAGAAAAACTTATGCTAGTAAGTGGAAACGTTTTTCCTTATGGGCAGAGACCAAGAACATAGACCCTTTTTCAGCCCCTGTGCACTCTGTTTTAGAATTTCTAGCAGAACTTTTTCGAACTGATCCTCTTCTGCCACGATTAGAGTTCAGCTAGCTGCAATTTCAAATTTTCATACGGGCCTATTTGATTCAAGCATCATGTCCCATAAGCTTTGTAAAGCCTTTCTTAAAGGGACCACTCTACTCAGGCCCCCAGTAAGAGATTCCCCACCTCCATGGGATCTAAATTTGATTTTAGCTTCACTAATACTAACCCCCTTTGAACCTGCAGCTTCTTGCTCCTTGAAGTTTCTTTCTTGGAAAACCCTTCTTCTGGTTGCAGTTACGTCAGCTGGAAGAGTTTTTGAACTTCAGGCTCTTTGTGTTCGTCCTTCTTACTTAGTTTTTCACAAAGATAGAGTTTCTCTTCGGACTAACCCTTCCTTTCTTCCAAAGGTTACTTCTGATTATAATTTGACTCAGTCCATTGAACTACCTGTGTTCTTTCCAAATTATTCCAATAAGGCAGAATACAATTTACATCAGTTGGACGTTCACAGACAATTATGCTTTTACCTGCATAGAACCAAGCAAACCAGAAAATCAGACCAATTGTTCCTGTCCTACACTGAGGGAAAACAAGGCTTACCGGTGTCAAAAGTCACCTTATCTAGATGGTTGACTTCTACTATTACTTTTATTTATCAGTTAAGAAAAAAAGAGCTCCCTGCTAAACCCAAAGGTACTCCACCAGAGCTCTAGCTACTTCTGTGGCTTTTCAAGCCAGATTACCAATGGAAACTATTTGTGCGGCAGCTACATGGGCTAATTCACATACCTTCATTTTGCATTATAAACTGGATGTGGCCTCCAGAAGCAGAGCTGATTTTGGTTCCACTGTTCTGAAGAGTCTGTTCCGATGAGCCACCCAGGATTGAGGTGCTAGGGACGCTGTCCCAACCAGCAAAAATGAAGGCGAGATAGACAACTTAACATTAAGAAGTTATGTACCTACCATAACGTTCCATGTTAGTTGTCTTCTTCTCGCCTTCTTTCTTGCGTCCCACCCTCCATCCCCCTATCCTAGTAGACCGAGAAGAGTTTCCTATGTTTTTTTACCACTGGCTGAGTCTTCTCTGGCTTCCACTTTCCACTATCAGTCTCTCCAGTAGGTTCAGGCATCCTACTATGTTTTACTGGGTTATTATTATTATAATTGTTATTATGTCTGTAGTTAGGTTTACCAAACGAGATCTGGGTATCTAGCACCAGGCATCATGGGATATAGGGGGGTCTCGAGCCAGTAAGCAGCTCTCGAGCTTTTGAAGATGGCCGAGTCGGAGCCGAGGATCGGCTCCGAACCCAACCAGCAAGAAAGAAGGTGAGAAGAAGACAACTAAAAGAAAGGCAGCACCAAAAACTGTTCCCAGAACAAACCACGATCCACGAATATGTCACAAAGAACTTCTTTTATTGAAATACAAAACGAAGGTTGAGCGCTTTCATCTACCCAATGTAGATTTCATCAGAACACTGAATATATCAAACCTCGTCTCTTAAATACTTTAAAATTCCCGCCTAAAACACCACCTGACCAATTAAACTACCATTAAGTTTTAAAGACATAAGAACATAGATTTGGTAAAACCCATATAAACAGCCTTCTAAATATTATCAGTATTAATAATGGCTAAAAGATGCCTAAAACAGCATCAAAATTCAATCATATAATAAAAATTCTCTATCGGTGGAATATGAACCATACCCCAACTCTAATAATACATACTAGATGAATGTTTCATATAAAATATGACAAATGCATGGAGTGCATAAAAGGAACAATATCAAATGTAAGATATAATCCTACAGTAAATACTAATTACATAACAAATACAATATATAGTTATGACCTGCCTAAATATATTGTGCATTACCAAAGTATATAAATGCCTATATTTAACAATGAAAAATTATTTTATATACATATTTGATTGGGTGTATATGTATATATGTCTATATGTCTCTCTGACAAAACTACAACATTGTTAATTTCTTATAAGGGGCTTAGTAGGAATATTTTCATTGATACCTGGTGGAATTGCCGCATTTAGCTTTAACTGCCATTTAATCTCTTTTTCCCCCAAAATTGCCTTGATGTTACCCCCCTGGGGTTGTTCCTAACTACTTCAAGAATGGCAAATTTGAAGGTGTTACAACCAGCACTACCAGCTAAATGTCTGTATAGTGCATTATTCATATCCTTCTTTTCTATACAATACAAATGATCGTAAATTCTATTACGTAATTTCCTGTCCGTTTTTCCAACATAAAAACTTGGACAGGACATGCACTTTCCTATATAGACAACATGTTGGGTCTGGCAATTTCCCTTACAAAGATAAATCCTACTTCTAATAATATTCTCTAAACTAATACACTCCACTTGTAAAATGGAAGGGCACTGGTTGCAATGTCCGCATTGCTTAGTCCCTGTCCTATGGGTGTTCCCGGAATTATCTCTGTGATTAGACCTAATGTCAATCATTTTTTTGAAATTCATCCCTGTTTTATATACATATGTTGGTTTCTCACCCACTCTATCACAAATTCCTTCATCACTAGTAAGAATATTCCAATTACTATCTACAATCTTTCTCACTTCCCCTACGTGATGTCCAAATTGTATTATATATGACCTGTGATATCCTGATGTACTACATTCATTTGCACTGGTTGACAATAAACACTTGCCCAAGATAGGTATATATTTATTACCCCATTCTCGTATAACATATTCGGTGATGTCCTTGATCATGGCCTCAGGATAACCTCTCTGTCTAAATAGTTTGCCAATGAAGGCCATCTCAAGAATCATATCTTCCTTTCTGGAGGTCATCCTAGCAGCCCTTATGCATTGCCCCTTTAGAATACTTCTTTTCTGTGTATAGGGATGATTACTGGAAAACTCTAAATAGGCATTGCAAAAAGTGTCTTTCCTATAGATCTTAGACTGAAAAGTGTGTCCATCGCTGAATATGTAGGTGTCAAGATAATTTATTTCTGTCTTACTGATGTTATAAGTAAATTGCAAGTAGGAAGTACTACCATTGATGTAATCGATGAAATTCATCAATTTCTCCTCATCCCCCTTCCAAAGGATGAATAAGTCATCCAGGTACCTGACATAACAACATATGTACTCCATCCAGGGTGATTCCAATACAAATTCCTCCTCCCAATCCAATAGGACGAGATTGGCATATATGGGGGCACAAGCAGCCCCCATAGCTACACCCGCTATTTGTTTGTAATACTCCTCTTCAAAGAATATGAAGTTATTATCTAGCACAATATTGATGAATTCTGTTAGTATATTGATCTTGTCCCACTGTAGTTGACTGTATTTATTCAGACTGTTAATAAATCGAGTCACCCCATCCGCTTTAGATATGCACGAAAACAAATCCTTTACATCTATGGTAACAAATAATAAATTGGGGTCCCATATGTCTTGTTTAAACTTCCCTAAAAATTCCCAGGAGTCCGTAATAATGTGTGGTATCAACTTGTAGATATGCTTTAACCATTGATCAATGACCTTACCAAATGGAAAGGCCTTGCTATGACTTCCTGAGATAATGGGTCTAAAAGGAGGATCCCTGATGTTTTTGTGTATTTTGGGAATTCCTACTATAGTTGCCATTACGGTGTACTCTACTTTTAAAAAATTGTACAGTTCGAGCGTGATTCGATCATCCAATAGAAATTCTTCTAGATACAGGTCAATTCTTCTATGGGCAATATTTATCTGATTGATAGAAGTTACTTCATATTGTTCGGAATTATTCAAAATGTCAAATATTTTGGCAATATAATTATCCATATCATACAATACCACTCCACCCCCCTTGTCTGCAGTCATAATCCTAATATTTTGAGAATATATAGAATCTAATAGTTTTTCGACTGCTACATTCCACCGGGAAGAATCACCTGATTTTTGTAAATTACAATATAATTCATATATTTTCTTACTGACCACCTTTTCAAAGGTTGATATGGTATTGTGCATGGTGGAGTGAAATTACTTTTCTTCTTTAAACAGTCCATTTTTGAATGCTTATCAGATGAATTTTGAAAAAATATACCCAAATTTATCTTTCTCAAGAATAACTTGAACTCGACTAAAGTATCAACCAGATCAAACTTCCTTCTAGGAATATATTTCATACCTTTCGAAAATGTATCAAAGTGTTCAATGTTTATGGGGTATTGTGTGTAATTATATATTTTGAAGTCTCCTACACTATATACCACCCCATCAGTGACCCTAATACCAGTAGGTTCACCTTCCTGTTCTAGTAACCCCTGTGGGGATTCCTTGTTCTTCGATCCCCTTGTCTCCATCTGTTTTCTTGCCATTTGTAGTTGCCCTTCCACTTTTTTTCTTGCTCTAAAAAATCTTCCCCACGGCATTCCTCTCTATCAAGATCATTGGACATGTAGTCCATATCATTACCCCTATCACGTCTATCAGGGTTAACATTGATTCTTTTGTTCCAATTGTAGGCAGTTTCATTTTCATATTGTCTTGTATCCCTTAGAAATTTTTTACATTTTCTATCAAACATTTTTTTACTACTACTTTCCACATAGTGAAATTGCTTAGCATGCAATTTTCCCACTGTGGGTACAATAAATCAATGGTTATAGCAACATTGAGTTCTTCTACATCTTTTAATAATGTACTCAACTTGTTGTCATTGCAGGATATTATGAACTCCATAAATTGCCTACCAAAACCGTCAAACATTTTATTACAAGTCAATATATTTGTCTCATTTAGTTCTATCCCAATGGGCTGTTTAAAAAAACGTAGACCCATAGGGACAATGCCACAGTCCACACATTTGCGTAAGTATAAATTATCCATCTGCAAGGCTTTTATCCGGTTAAGCTTCTTTCCAAAGCTAAAAATCATGTCCTTTAAAGTGATGTCTTGTTCTTGTACAGTACTATGTTTCTTATGATTATCCACGGACCGGAAATCATAAGGCAGTTTTAAAAAATTATCTAAATTAAAAGTAAATTTATTATTCATACCATCCATAGGTTCTGACGTCTTTGGCCTGTTGGATGTGGCAGTTTCTTTCATATTTACCAAGTTTGAACCCACTTGGGAAGAATAAGTGCGTGTGGGTTGCATACGTTTAGGTTTAGCCCCTGACAAAACATACACATCCTCCGAAACCTCACCAGATGCAGTAGAAAGATTAAACTGACGCATGTGATTGCCAACGTTTCCATTACCATAGAAAGTGCCGTTGGACTGTAAATTGTTCCTTTTCAGGGCTTCTTGACCGTTTGGAATCTCCTCGGAACTACCACTTCCTATGTCGGAACGTGGTGATGTCATCCCCTCCATTTCAATTTTCTCCGAAGCTGTGTTACGTGAAGTGATAGGCGGTGTCATCATTTCCAACAACCAGGTGATTTCACCCTTTAGAATCACCAGTTCTGAGTGTATTTTATCCACTTCATCTCTCCTGACAGGAGTAGAAAACAACTAACATGGAACGTTATGGTAGGTACATAACTTCTTATTCTCTAAATGTTATGTTGGACCTTGTGTTTCATTATTGTTATGTAATACAGTGGTTGCATACTAACATAACGTTGAATTACCTATGTCATTGGCCTTATGCCATAACTGTTACTGGCATGCTGTTACTATACTGACTGTTATCTCACTTATTGTTATGTTCCATATACAATGCAATGTTATGTTACTGGGTTATTTGTAATAATCTGGTATGCCGTTATAACTAACTAAATGTTATGTTCATTACTAACCTATACACACTGAAATACCTCAACACCACAGCTCGACTTGGTAGGCTGGTTCCTGGTGATCTGCCTACCCTACCTCAGACAGCTGTGGCATGGGGTCCCAGCACTTCTGGGACCCAAGCCGGTGGTGCCCCCTCCACTGGTCCTGTACCACCTATGGGCAGAACCACCTCAAGGGATGGGGCCCATCCCATCCTGAGAGCAGGGGCAGAGGGGAAGTTGTCACCCAGGATCAGATACCGGTGATGTTGTGCAGGATAGTGCATTGTGATTATGAGAATCGCCTGTGCTGGACTGAGGAGAAATGGGCCAACCTGGAAGGGCAAGGTGGCCCTGGCATCCAGCCTCCAGCACAGCCACCTTTGGGGCAGTGAAGGAGCAGTGTTGATTGTTAGTGGGTGGGGAGCTCAGTCACATTTCTGCCATGTGGGGACACATGGATCTCTGATTCCACAACACCCTCCCCGTCCAAGGTGTTTACCCCACTCATGTATCACACACCACCCCTGTATGCTGTCTTGTCTGACTGAAAATGCAAAATCTCCTACCCAACTTACCTCCCAACATGTACCTATAACCCTCAACATTCCACTCTCTACTTAAAAAAAAAAATAAAATAAAATAAACAGGACACCTGTCCCACAAAAATAATGTTGCCCCATTCATAGCTCTCCATTCCGCACCCATATCCACTGGACACAATTTGTTACTGTAAAAGAAATGGACAGCTATGGTCCTTTCTTACACCCATCCTGCACATCCCTACCTGCCGTTCAGAATGTTTTCCACCTGCTTGCCCCCATTTCACCACTTTCCTAGCACCCCTTTTTATCTTTTCTTTTTTTATGTTTAGTGCAGGTTTAAGTAGAGCTAAGCAGCATGGTATGCCACACAAACCTGCTTAAAACTGCTTAACAGTACCTTAATCATCTTATGTGTGTCTGACAGTGTTAGGTACATCTGCAAAATAATCACCCCTGCCACATCTTGAAACTGGGCCCCTGTCAACTACAGCACAGTGCATTAGCCCACTAGGCACTCAGCTCTGAATTAAAACAGGTGTTTCCACCAACATATTCTGATTGCCACTGACACTGCAAGAACATATAATGGGGAAATTGGCAGTGTACATGGGACTGTAATGAAGACAATGCACCAGTACACAGCCAAATAAATAACAGTGGATGTATGTGAGGCCTAGGATAGCAGGTATAGCTGTCAACTATACAGACTATTGCAGAATGTCCACAGTTGTGCCCCCTAATTGTGGCACGGTTTTCACAAAAACATATGTGGCTGCTAAACTACTGGCAAGTCATTAAAGACTGAGGATAGAAGATCATGACAGACATTTCACTCTCACACCTTATACCCATCAGAAAGCACATGCTAATGCAATTCTGGTGTCACAGACTGTATGTATGTATGCATGCTCATATATCTTGCAAATACACCTGCTGCAGCAGTGACTCAGTAGCTCAGTCTGTTAAGTGCCTTTCATGTAGTACATTTTGCCACCCACAGTCCTGGGTTTGAATCCAGTGCATTGCACTTCAGTTACATTCTTGTGAATACAGCAACTAATGACTGAGTCATGCAATTTTCACCAAAACAGGTTGCTGCTAGTGAATTAACTGCTACCCATGTTAGCAAGTCAAAGACCTGCAGGTAGTGACATACTACACATATTTGTGTAGCTTACCTATATCTTGCCTACTACTCTCTGATTGACACTGTTACATAACAGATGTACCTTAACCACATGCCTCTAGTGGATTGTTATGGGTACCCTCACTCTGGCTCTGCCATAACAACAGAGCTGACACTGTTCCCTCAGTGACACATACAGCTTACTATTCCCCAAAGTGTTCACACTCCCCACTATGAGTCCAAGTTGTATATTAAGTTACCTTCTACTGACCTACCATACCTTACAACCCCCTAAAACAAGGGATCCACACAACACTCATATTCACATCCACATGTCCGACGCCCTACTCCCACCACTTGATCCAGCTCTATCGGAGCTGATAGACCAGCAGTTACTGCAGCAGAATGCATATTCTGTTGGGTATGACGTCTGACACTCACATGTCTCTTCCGACTTACTGACCTCAACCCACAATGTTTAACACTGAACTGACAGATAATCACAAAGTCATTTGACAATGGCCAAACATAGCATGCAGAACTGTGGACATACCTCATAAATATCAACAGTAGACAGTATTTGTACCTACCCTTTGTGATGCTGGAGTCGCCACACCTCACTAATGTCCATCTCACAGTCTAAGAAAAGGGCCAAGGCCTACATGAAGCCTTTAAATATTGCACTGTCATGCCATGTCATTGGCTAATGAAAGTTCTACTCAGCTGATCTAGATGGCATTAGCAAGTCTGAGCCACAGATTGGTGCACAGACAATCACCTGTTATTGAGGACTACCTACAAAAGGCAAGCAGTTGCCAATGGAAAACAGGTCTGTTACTTGCTTTACCAAGACAGACTGCGATTTTGGAAGCATTTTCTTGAGGATTTGTGCACAAAAGGATTACATCAGTCTACCAGGTATGTAATACAATTCCCCATATAATGGGATGCAGATGGGAGGATGCAGTTATTGATGAATAGGGATTACAACAGTAGGCCTGTACATCTCTGGGAATGATATGTTGCTGATAGTCTCCTGTCCAACACCTACAGGCATACCTCTCAGCTGTGCCTGCTGTGACTTAAATCACAGCTCTGGCCCTCTCACTCCCTCCTACAATGGTCATATCCTGTATGAATGCTATTGGATTATGTGGCAGTCAGTAAGGGTGGACATATCACTTATTTCACAGGTGTATAGTACTGGCAGCATTAACCAGACATAGCTGCAGTGCATGTTATAAAGGACCTGTCTTGTTTGTATATGTTGCAGTCTGCTTGTGTGTTGTGCATGGGATCAGAAATAAGATGTGGTATGTGTAATGCATTTGTGGCTCCTCACATATGTGTGTGTGTGTGTGTGTGTGTGTGTGTGTGTGTGTGTGTGTGTGTGTGTGTATCACCGTACATAATAGTGCAGGTAGTAATGTACTTATTTTGTCATCCTCCTAACAGGTGACCATGGGGTTGGAGTGTATCCCCCCTCACAACCTGATGGCGGTGTCTCATTGGACACTGATGATGATAGTGGCCATAGTGAGGCACAAGTATAGTTGTTGGGGAGCTGAATCTGTCTCATAGGTTGACATCCCACTTCCTCCCCCATTGTCCCCACACACAGTCAGTATGCCCACACATACCCAGTCCCCTGCGGCCACAGATATCAAACAGAGTGTGGCGGCATCAAACAGGAGAGTGTGGCATCAGTGAGTGTAGACACTAGTTATAGCCAGAGAGCTGGTGAGGTCCCACGCAGGCAGATTGACAGGGGTGCTCAAAGGAGGACTGCTGCCCATCCACCACCTGTCACAGGTGTCACATCATGAGTCAAGCATTTTTTGATCCATCATGCAGGCACAGGCATGTTCCGAATGCAACACCAGATGCATGCTCAGGATCATGAATGCATCACTGTCTGACATCCCTGTCTCCCACCACCACACTGGTGATGCCATGCATCGTTTCTCTCATGTAGTGGATAGACAGCGGAGTGACACATTATCATTCCTTGACCGCACATTGTCTGAGCTGGAGCATGTGGTGGGAGTAGGGCATCGGACACATGGATGTAAGTCAGCAACAACATCTGCTGAGAGTCCATGTGGCCGTGCACACTCATGCTCCTGCAGTGACAGTACCTCTAGCACTACAGAAGGGAGGGTGCTGTCCACACCACAACATAGCAGGCCATGGGCACGTGGTACTGGGCAGTCCTTTTAGGGACATGGACCCAGCAGACACCAGTCACCATCAGTGACTAGTACCACATCTGACCCGAGGCATGGTGGTACCAATGCCACTCCTGGCAGAGCCAGTTCCTATGTTCATGGTCAGAGACGGTCGACTGTTCATTCTGCCATGTATGGTCCACAGCTGTCCAACGTACCTAAGTGTAGGGATAGCACCTAGTTAGACTGTGTACATGCACACACTCACACATCACTGTCACATGCAGGTCACCAACAGACACACATGGCACCTCTCTATTGCCCAGCTTACCTGCACCCCTTCATGACTCACACACATGATGTCAAGTGTTTGGTACAGCCTAGGCCTCTGGCATCCCCACACCATACCCCGTGTATGTGATGACACCTGTGCCACATCTCTGCCATCTATACCATCAATGCAGGGATATGCAAATATGTGTCTGATGCACAGAGTGACTACATTACATTACATGGCGTGTTGTGGTGTGGTAGTGTTATGCTATAACTGGTGCTGCATGTTGCCATGTGTCATGAGTACACATTAAAGTGTTTGTAACTTTGTTGCATGATGTTAGATTGGCAGTAGTGTTGCAGACTGATATGTGTCTCTTAGAACTGTGTATGTTTCTGTTCCAGAGGACTGACTGGCTATGCTGTGGAGACTTGGTGGCAATACAGTGACTCAGGATGGCATGGCAACACAGCGGAAATATGACATTGGCAAGGTATGGCTGGATATGTGCATGTTTACCTAGGTGCATATGTGTAGAACACTGTGTCAGGGACAACGGAGACAGATAGCATAATCCTGCATGCATACCTCATGACAAGGCATGCTACTCTTAATATGTGTCACCTGGGTGTTCTGTACCTAAAAATGTAGGTGGTGGTGGATAGCATTTATGCCTAGGTATATGTGGGCTATTTAGGGCCAGCATCTACTCACAGGGCCTTAAAATGTATGACAATTGCACACAGATAGGCACACTGCTGCAAAGTGATATATTTACACACACACACACACACACACAATCACACACACACACACACACACACACACACACAGTTGCCCTTATTGAGAGTAGAACCCCTACTTATCTAGTAGTATACACTATAGCAGTAAGTACTTATCGCATGCATCATGGAGCTTAGCTGTTTTGAGAGTGTCTGCCAGTGCTGTTAAGGTGGATGACATCAGCAGGTCTTGTAAAGGAGGCCAATGGAGAGGTTGGCAGGTAGGCACAGGGCCTTAAAATGTATAACCATTACACACAACTAGGTGAGAGAGGCACACTGCTGCAAGGGGATATATTTACACACACCCACAGGCACGTGCACACACACACACACACACACACACACACACACACACACACACACAGTTGACCTTATTGAGAGTAGAACCCCTACCCTGTCTAGTAGTATACACCATAGCACTAAGTGCTTATCGCATGTGCTATGGAGCTTATCTGATTTGAAATTGTCTGCCACTGCTGTTAAGGTAGATGATATCAGCAGCTGTTGACAGGGAGGCCAATGTTGTGGAGGACACTAGTCAGAGGGCCATAAAATGATTGACCATTGCACACACATAGGCCTGATGGGCATTTCTGTACTGCTGTATGGAAAATATCTACACACACACACACACACACACACACACACACACACACACACACACACACAAGTTGGCTGATGTGAGAGGGTTCCTATTATATAATCGAAGAAGCAATCCCTCGAATGCATCTTGATCGAACTTGAAAGCACGAAACAGCAAAATAGCAAAACGGCATATAAGCAATTTCTTTCCCTGAGAGGGTGTGGGGGACACCCCCCCCCCATCGGGGGGCATGGGAGGCAAAGCCCCTCACTTTATGTAATGTTTTGAAGTTTTTATTTTTATTTTTGTGGAACAGCAATTTTTTTCCCTGGGAAAAAAAACTCTGTTCCAAGTGTTCGGGATTGTAAGCTTTCACTTATATGGGGGTCAATAAATCAGCATTCACTTTTTTAAGCATTCACTGATTTAATATAGATCTGATGTGAGATTAGAACCCCTACCTACCTACTAGTACATACTCCAGCTCACATTACTAATTACACATGTTACCGGAACATCTGGTGTACACGTGGCTGCAAGCCATAGTACTTGTGGGCTACGCAAAGTGGTCTTGTGTAACACAGACTGTGTGGCCTGCTGAATGAACCTCCTTTATGCAGTTATTGTATCTAGTGTTGTAGCAGTGGGGTACCTGTTAATACTCCTGCTGTGTGTGTACAGATACCAGTATCGCCATTTCTGGCCAGTTGCAGTTTGCTATGTGCACAGTTGGCTAGTGACAATATGGCCTGTCCAAGTCCTGTGTTGCAGCCATTTCACGTTACACCACCTGCTCACCATTGTCTGTCTACAGTGTGACGTTCCACAGGTACAGGGTTCTGTGGTTTGGTGGATTATGTCATTATGTAGCTGTAGTCTTTTACCATCAGACAACAGTTGTGTGTAGGTGTAGTTAACCCCAGCATTCTGCATGTAGGTGTGGACATACATGCATCCCCACACACATATACACATGTGTATATGTATATATATATATATATATATATATATATATATATATAAATATCACAGGGATGTCAACATAGACATAGCTGTGTGTGCACATTATGTGTGTCATACAGATGTATGTGGAGGGTGTACATCACTCTACACCCTTATATATATATATATATATATATATATATATATATATATGTGTGTGTGTGTGTTACCTAAATATATGTTATCTGTGTATGTGTATATATATATATATATATATATATATATATATATATTTATATTTATAAATATATCTGTGTGTGTGTGTGTGTGTGTGTGTGTGTGTGTGTGTGTGTGTGTGCTACATGCTGCTAGAGATGGGTAATCATGTCTGAGGGGGATAGGGAGAGACAGCTATGTATACATACTGTCTGTATGCACAGAGATATTTTCACATCTCGGTACTCTAGGCAGATGAGGCATCAGGCATGGGCTGAAATTAGCTAAGTGTAGGAGCATGCCCAGTGTGACTGTCAGTACTTACAAGGTGATCCCAAGCCACACCTACCTGTACTTCATTTCAGGATTTTGTGTGCTACAGCCACTTGGCTGCTGCACCTGATTCAACAGTCCAGCACCTCCCTGATATTTTGTCCAAGGGATTTCCTGGCTGTGTGCTGAACATAATATCTGACTTATAACTAGCGACTGTACAGATTTTAATAGACTGTTCAGGGTTTTGCATCATAGGTATGGTACATGTTACATAGCATTGTGATTTTCTGGTACATCAGTGGCCAATCATTATAGATTGACATTAGGAACTGATGATAGACATTTGAGTTACTGACTCCATACACACCAGGGAATCCATGCTACTGAACAACTTGTTATTCTGTGCACTTTCTATGTTTGTCTAGCCACTAGTTAATCTATCTCCTTATATTTGGGCCTTTGTCCCACTCCTGTTCAAGGCTTTGTCCATATTTCCTTGTGTGGTACATGATGTAACACCCCACACAGGGTTACAGTCTTCAACCTCTGCCTGTACATGTTTTGCAGGATGTCCAGAGTTCTGCCTCATATGTCCACTCTGTTCCTCAGACAGTTGTGTTTTTCTGGTAATATGCTACTAAATGGTGCCCACTGAATTGTTGTAAGTACTGACACAGTTATGTAATGGCTTTTACATCCTGCTGCTACTCTGACTTACAACCTGCTGTTATACTAGCTACCTTCTAGGTTACTCAGAGCATGTATAATGATTGTAGGTGTGGCCCCCTGTCCCTCCATTGTCTCTGGCTCTGTCCAGCTTTATTGCAGTAACAGATTGTGACACATTGAGAGTCTGTGGGACTGAGCCACACCAGCCACCAGACAATGAGGTTTAATTATTGACACTATTAACAGCAGACAGACATACACTTTGACCCCTGCATATTGTGGAAATAGAACATGTGGCCATGTTTTTGGGACAGCCCTGTGATTGTGTGGTCTTCTGCTATATCCTTACAAACATACTGTTACTGCAGTTGTGTGGAAACATGGCTGTGTTGGGGGTAGGGGACTCTAGCATTGACAGTTGTGCATCTGTCCTATGATCTTGTCACATAACCCCTCTGTTTGGTATTTCCCTTTCATACTGCAGTGGGTTTTGCTGCCATGTGGCCTAATGCATATTATGGGGCAGTCAATATTGGATAGAATACCTGTTGTCCCATATAGCTGTTAGTTCTCTGAAAGTAGCCCAGTAGCCCACTCTATTCCCTGGCATACATGCAGCAGGTCCATACATATGCTTCCATAGTGTAGTACTCCATACATTTGTTGTAAAGGAGAGTGACTCACCTTGTGAATGCAGCAGTTGAGATAACAGTGCTTCAGGTATGACTCTGTCTGATGCACGCAGTACACAGCCAATACTTGGTATGGTACAGGTTGTGTGGTGTGGCTGGCATTCTTTTTACTATGTATGTGAGTCGGAGTAAGGTGTCAGTACCAAGGACTCTAGGTTGTCAGTGAGTGTGCTATGCATTGCCTCTTTGTCAAGACCAGGGCATACTGGGCATACCTATGTCTGCCTACATGGACAGCCTCAGGGGGTTCCTCCTCCGAGTCCCCCTGTGGGTGTGGCTGTGAGGATCTTGGCACTGGTGGAGGGCTGTGTGTCCCTTCCCTGTGATGATCCCACCACAGCTGTTTCTGCAGGATCATATTGTGTAGCATGGCACATACTGTGAACATATGTGCACATGTGGCTGGGGACTACCGCAGGGCTCCACCAGATATATCGAGGCACTGGAACTGTGACTTGAGCAGCCCAAACACGATGTTCTTAGTTTGTGCGTGTCCCTAATTATGGCTTTCTTTGGTAGGTGTGTGTGCATTTCTGATGGGTGTCATCATCCACGGTTCCAGTGCACAGCCAGCATCCCCCAGTAGGTGGCCATATGGGATGCCCCCTGGCAAACATCTGATACAGCTGTGATGCATGCCAGATATGAGAGTTGTGATAACTGCCAGGGCTACCAGCACACACATTCATGATAATGCCCTGAGCATTGCACATGACCTGGCAGTTGAAGGAGTGATACCCCTTGCGGTTGACATAGACTCTACCCTCCTCACCGGGGCGGTGGTTTGATGTGTATATGAGTGCAGTCTATGGCACCTAGTATGTCAGGGTAGTGTGCTATATGATAGAAGAGACGCATACTGCTGGCCCTCTCCTCAGTGGCCCTTGTAAATAAATGTGCTCATTGACATGTGTTTGCATGCCAGCAAGGAACTGGTAGAGTACACTGGATGCAGATGCCTGTGAGTCCTCCATCATGTCCCCAGTTGGTCTTTGAAATGTACCTGTAGTTAGTATTCTAAGGGCTACACATACCTTTATTTCCACTGGGTTGGGTTCTCCTCTGTTGGCTGTAGGTCTGTGTTGAGGGCAGCAGAGCTCAGTGAGTTCTTGTAGTATGTCCCTATCCACCCTGTACCCCTCTACAATTTCCAGCTCATGTAGCTCCTGAAAGGTTACCCTGGGCATGAACACTCTTCTCCTTCTCAGTCTAGGCCTACTGTCAGCAGCAGCATCAGTACTGACCTCAGCCTCTAGCACATACAGATGTAGCAGAACAGCAGCAGCCCCAAGCATTCTGTCAGTTAAAATTCCTAAGTCTGTACTCCAGTGGTGCACAGTATGGGGGAAAAAATCAGATTGTAGGGTGTACGCATACTTTATAGTGCTCTGCTGCAGATGTAGCCTGTGTCATTGGCTAAATATGATGCATTCCACCTGCCAGGTACATCACTGAGGGGTTTGAAAGGCCCAGTGTAAGTGGAACAGGGGTTATCAGTAATTTATACATGATTGGCTTTCCCAGGCTATTTCCTTTTTTTTTTTAAATGCTTACCCTGCTAAGCCCAAGACACTGGTATAAACACTGCTCAGCTGTCTGGACACACCCCCATACACAGGTACACTCAACATAGCTCAAACCAGCTAAACATGCACCCCACAGCTAAACAAAGCTTAGCAGCACTGGACACACTCCGCTGCTTAGCTCAGTAGGGTGCCAAGCAAACAGGTGCTGCTGAGCTCCAGTCTGCATAAACATATTGTAACACACTCCCTTTTGATGTCAGCTAGCTCTTCTGTGGACACCAACATGGTTCTGGGGCTACATGGATTTCATTTGAGAATACAGTGGCCCATTATTGCTATTCAGTAACCCCAGCTCATTTGCATACAGATCCATGCACACAACCTGGATACTTCACTATTCCAGTGTCTGCCTCCTTAGCAACCACTGAAATCTACCATTGCACATACTCCATGAAGGCCCCTATAATGCATTATTCTCACGTGTCTTATTGTTAGTTTTTAAACTTTTTAATTTTTTTTTTTTGCATAACGGCATGTTTGCACGCTGCTGCACACTGCACAAACGTAATATGGGTATTAAAAAAAATGTATTTTATATTACTTTGGATTATTTTTTGGACAAATGGGCATAGTTTGCACATATTTGTGCCTACTTTGCAATTTCTGACCTTCTTAATGGGCTTTTACAGCCCCTGATCAATTTTCACTTTCTTGTACACGGAAATTTTCTGTGTACACTTCGGACACCAACACAGGGTCTGCAGGACTGTCTATCTGCTTGATGGATCACTCTAGCACCCTCATTTGCATGCAATTCACCTGCTTATGAGGTGATTTGCATGTCACGAACACTTCTGTGTCCACACAAGCCCTCTGCTCTGTTTACTGGCTCTCACGGCTCTTTACTTTCATGTAAGCTCCTTTACACTCTGCCAACGTGGAAAATCACTCTGTGTAGGCTTTATTGAATTCCCCCTTTAGTCTTTTTTTTTCAACAGCTATATTCAGTTTTCTTGATTCTACTTTCTTAGCAATTAGTAGTGGATGACTCCACATGTTCATTAGTTCTTTATTTTGGGGAATTCTTTGTGTTTATGTTATTGTTGCTTCTCATTGACTATACTATAAGTCTGTACAGTTTCCAGTGTTTCAACATTTTACATTATAGTGCCTTTCAGAATAGAAAATCCCAGCATAAATATATCACACCTAACCACAAGATAAGTAACTGTTACCGCGTTATAAATCCTGCATTTGTCTGTGTTGCCCATCATATTTATCGTGAAATGTGATTATCTTCTTTTTCATCTTTCATTTTAAATTTGCTTTTCCACAATCATTTGTGTGTCAGATTTCCATTACCGTCCAATACTTGCTACCTATATTTGCTAGCTTTCCAGTTTTCTTTTTTATTAGTTTTTTTATAAATTGTATTCATTTCACTTTCTTTTACTGTCTTTTTCTTTTCCACACTTTCATTTTTACTATCTTCTGAAATGCTTCTGTTAATCTGAGAATCAATGTTATCTTAGGTTTATTTTCTTCATGTTTCAAAACTTTCTCAATATCTGTGAATTAAGTTGTCTTCTGCATGTAATGAATTTAGAGGAGGCACATACCTTTGCCAGATGAAAGGATAAGTAATCTTGCAATACACTGATTTTTATAAGTCATTTAATAAGTAAGAAACTTCTTGTTTTTCGGTGTAACAGGTCCACTACTTTTATGACCAATTAATCTCATCAAAGCCGTATTATAATTTGGTGAAGGCAATTTAATATATATATATATATATATATATATATATATATATATATATATATATGGGTCTACTTTGATTCACTGAAAACTCATTTCACTGAATTTCAATTCACCCTCAAAAAATCGCTCCAAGCTCAAATCACTGAAAACTCATTTCACTTAATAATATTTCACTGAATGTAAGTACTGTTGGGCAAATAAAATGTATATGCTCTTTTTCCCACTGTAGTGCAATCCTGGAGTTAGTATATATACTTAGGGGGTAGGGGGCATACCCTCCCCCACCTACTTAGCTTTTATTTTGTGAATCTTATTTCATTGAAAGCTAACAATATAAAACCAAAATAAGGTAGGGGCTATGCCCCCATCCCCCAATGTGGGGGGGCTGTGCCCCCCTCACCCTCCCAACTATATATACTAACTCCAGGATCACACTACAGTGGGGAAAAGGGCATGTATGTTTTATTTGC
Organism: Protopterus annectens; assembly: GCF_019279795.1. Classification (NCBI taxonomy): domain Eukaryota; kingdom Metazoa; phylum Chordata; order Ceratodontiformes; family Protopteridae; genus Protopterus; species Protopterus annectens. Next base: position 452,714,044 of record NC_056734.1, read on the forward strand.
CCAACAGTACTTACATTCAGTGAAATGTGATTTAGTGAAATGAGTTTTCAGTGATTTGAGCTTTCAGCGACTGTTTTAAATTCAGTGAAATGCGTTTTCAGTGACTCATAGTAGACCCATTTTATGTGCGTATATATATATATATATATATATATATATATATATACGGATCTACCTGACTACATCGACAGGTCATAACAGCGACAACGACTCAGAAGATCGACAAGTCAGAAGACCGACGGAGGAAAACACCGATGCTGAGAACACTGAGATGGGGAAAGGATGTGTAAGTATGCGGGAGTGACGGCCGTTAGGGTGCGAGTAAGGTAAGTGTGCGATGTTGACGGTCTGTAGGGATAGGGATGGGATAAGTGAGTTAGGGTTAGGGTGCGGGTTAGGTAAGGGTGCGAGTAAGGTAAGTGTGCGATGTTGACGGTCTGTAGGGATAGGGGTGGGATAAGTGAGTTAGGGTTAGGGCGCGGGTTAGGTAAGGGTGCAGTAGTGATATTTTTTGGGTTGGGGCGGGTTAAGTGAGTTAGGGTTAGGGCGCGGGTTAGGTGAGTGTGCAATAGTGACGGACCTTAGGGTTAGGGTTTCGGTTAGAGTTGTAGATAGTTGTGTATGTAAGGGTTACTGTTGGTTTGTAAGGATTTTGGTGTGCTTGTGTTGTGTGTGTGGGTTTTGGACAGGGGATTTGTTTTGTTTGTTGTTATGATGTGTCGAGTGTATGGGGTGTCGTGTTTGTGAACTGTCGATTATGTGGTGTCGGTGAAGTTGGTGTCGGTGTTATGCACTGTCGATGTAGTCAGGTTGATCCATATATACACACGTGTATGTGTGTGTGTGTGTGTGTGTGTGTGTGTGTGTGTGTGTATATATATGGGTCTAGTGTTTTTTGGTCAAAGTTTCAGTACTTTGAACTTTACTTGTACGAACTCACCTGTTTGAAGTACTGAAACTTCGAAAACTAACTACAGAGATCACAATACAGCGGAGAATGGGAATATTCCCTTTTCCCCACTGTAATGTAATTTCGGAGTTAGTATATTTAAGCAGGGGGTGCAGGGGGACTTGCCCCCTGCAAAAGCATGTTTTTGTTATTTTTTTTTTTATTTGTGAAGCAATTGGTGCCTAGACTTCAGCGAGAGTGTACTTTCGTTGATGTGCACTTTCGCTGAAGTGGGGGTTCTACTTTTCGTTTTCGGTTAAGTGACAATTCGTTGTAAAGTAGTAGACCCATATATATATATATATATATATATATATATATATATATATATATATATATATATATATATATATACGTACAATTTATTCTTAAATGTCAAAGCATTTTTCATTATCCTCTCATTTATTTGATCTATTCTTTTGCTCATGATGTGTTACAGATCCTTCTTCTGTTCCTTCCTATTTATACGCTCTCTCTCTCTCTTACTCAAGTGATTTGACACTACATTTTTACCTATGTTAATATTTTCTGAAGCATACATTTTCCTGCCATATATGTTGCTTTCACACATGTATCAAGGCCAGATTGCATTGTTTCAGGAAAACAAATGTTTTAACCCGTTGCATTTATACTTTCCACATTCTGCAGATGAACAATACATCTGAGATATTCACAAAAAGGAAGTGTTTTTTTAACATGTACTGATACCATAATGTGTTAAGTAAATAATATTTCTTCACAGTAATTTAAAGGTAATTTGTCAAAGTGTGATATAGTGGTTGTATATCTTTGCATTCTGTAATCCAGGAATGTTGAATACTTTCAAACCTTTTTTCCATAATCAGTCTATTCATGCCATACTATGTTTTCAACTCCATTAGTCTTCATTTTGCAAAAGGCATTCCATGTGATTTCACTTTATTACTTTTTTGTAATAATGTCAAAATCACATATTTCTTTACACAATGCTGAATGAATAACTGTATACAATTTATAAACTGGCAAAAGACATGTTTATAGCCATTTGCGGGCTTCATTTTTTAAAGAGACTTAAAATTTTATCTGTTGTTAACCACAGTTCCAATGTGCATCTAGAGGTTTTTTATAAGGTTAAATCCTAATGCAAACATTAATACATTTAGCTAGAATTTGGGTACAGCAGCTATAGTTGTGAGGAGGGTGCAGAGGCAGTGGGAGGTGATGTGGGTTTTGGACTATGAAGAGCTCAGCCAATTCATGTGGGATGATACCAGAAAAGATAAAATTTTGGATGTTGCCCTATCCAAGTTAGAGATGGTCATGGATGCTCACGTAAAGCAGCCATTAGTCATCATATCACTGCATAGTTTACACACTGGGATAAAGCCAGGAATCCAAAGAGACAACTGTATGGCATTTTTAGTAGGTAGATTATGCTGATCTGATGGAGCCTGGTGGGAAACAGTGGTGTGAACAAGCTATGTAAGTGGGTAACTCATTGAGCACCCAGGGCCATGGGCACAATTTTATGAAGAGACAAAAACCAAAAAGGACAGAAAGGCAACCATGTCAATACAGAAATGTGAGACTAACAACTACAACAAAAGATGGGCTATGCAAGTGATAGAAGAAGGGGGGGGGGGGCGCTGAATGAGATATTGACCAAGGAGGTAAGTAGAAATATAACAAAGTAGGTTAGTGAAGTGACTGTTCAAGCTGAAAAGAACTTGACAGAAGGGGTGATCAAGAAGGAGAAACAAAGCCTTTCTTTTGAAATGCAGCATAAAGAACAAAAGTAGGACCAGGTCCGGCTGAGTTAAATAAGAATGAGAGGGTGTCACAGAAGACTGAGAAGAAGCAGCGGCACTGGCCAAAGTATTTGGCCTTAATTAGGGCTGGGTACTAAACTGGAAAGGAGGCAGAACAGAACGGGAACAACATAAGACAGACAGAAGTGTAGAGAAGGAGGTGGACAGGGATAAAGTACAGGGACCAGATGAGTTAACTCCTGGAATGCCCAGGACTCTGAAAAGCATGTTTTTGTTATTTTTTTTTTTATTTGTGAGGCAATCGGGGGCCTAGACTTCAGCAAGAGTGCACTTTCGTTGAAGTGCACTTTCGCTGAAGTGGAGTTCTACTTTTTGTTTTTGGTTAAATGACAATTTGTTGTTAAGTAGTAGTAGTCAGTTGTACAAGTGCACAAGAATTGGAAGGTGGCAAAAACTGAACCCATAAAAATTGGGAGGAGCTAGAAAATATGGGTAAGTACATCCATGCTATTATAACAGCAGTGACAAGAAAATTCATCAAGAGAATTCTGAGGGAAGCCCAGTTATTTGCCTAAAGGACAACAAAAGTCAGTTGAACCTGGTACAATTTTATTATCTGGTTACAGAAGAATTTGAGAGGTAAATATTGGTACAAGTAATCTATTATATTTCACGAAAGTTCTGGCCTAATTCCAGCTCAAGTCTGCTACACAACATGCTTGGTTTTCAGTACAACTGTGATTGAAGAAATGGACTGTGTTATTGTGGAAGGTTGATGAAAGGCTGCTGTCAGGAATAAGGGAATTAACTGCTGTAGTACTGTAAGAGTCTGCCATGGATACACAGGTGTATTAAATCCATGGCAGACCCTTGTTGTAGTACTGTAAGGACCTGATGTGGCTTCAGTATACCTATGTATTTGGCTCTACAGTTTGTTACAGCTGACTTGTGTCTCTCCAAAACTAAAGTGATGCATTATGTTTTTGCATATCAGTATTACATACATGGAAGAGTCTGTAAAAGGGCATTCACATTCTAGTGTGTGTCAGCACTTTTATAAGTAGTGGTGCATTTGACAGATGTGAGAAACTCATTATATTAGCTATAAAGCATATAAATGGACTAAACTCATTTCAATACTCTCTAAGCATGACAACTAGAAAGTACATGGCATACTGAAATTCATATTTTGCCTTACACATTAATCAATCATACTCATAGCTTGACTGCATTCATTTCTGTTCTGCATACCTAGAATCTTACAATGCTGACAGTTTTTTTCAGGCAGAGTTCAGTATCCCCTATCACTGTCTCCTTGTCTTTTTCTCTCATAGACACTTGTAATACACATGGTTGGAAAATAATGTACACTGCATTAACTAGTCCATTAGTGAATATACTGATTAAATTAACCATCAGAAATATACCGTTAGGCCACTGTTTTACTCACATTACCAACCTGGGATCTGCTCCAAGACTCTTTGATTTGTTTGCTAACCTCTTCTGAGATACTGTGTCCAAAATGACATGATAAACTCTAAGCAGAAGACAAAGTCCAGTTCCTGTTAAATCAGATGCACGCTTACAAACAAGTGTTTAATATTAGGACTAAACCAACAATATGAGAAAATAATTAACTTTTAGTACACAATAACAGCAAACATACATGACAGAAAACTGCATTTGCTAACTCACTGCCTTCTAATGTCACTAGTATAAGAATATTAATTTAAACAATTAGGTGTAAAATAATGACCATTATTCATATGCAGTAATCATGTTTGACACCCAGTTTTGATCCAGTACCTTGGTTACCTCTGTCAAAAAAAATTCAAAAGGTTTCTATGGCACAATTTTATAGTAGTGAATCTGGACTCCCTTGACTCCTGTACCCAGTGGCTTCCAGGTATTTTAAAATTCTTTCCCTCAGTAGGAATTCTAGAAGTTTCCCTGGATGTAAAATTGTGTTAACAGTTATAATGTTTCTCACCTCTTTCTTACTTCTGCCACTGATTTCAGGGACACTGCATTCTTAATTCTTCAGGTACATTATAGTTCTCCTATGACTAGTTAAAAAGGTAAATTACAAACATGAGCAGGCACCACAAAGCTCTCTTTACAATTCTACAAGTCCCATCAGAACCTTCTGCTTTGTGTTCTTTTAAAGTGTTAATTTCTTTAGCACCATTTTCACTTGTGAAAGGAATTACATCATTCATTTTCCTTGGGTTCTGTGGCTGGCTATATGTGCTGGGTCTTCTCCTTTGCAAACATTAAGCCACCCTGCCTTTGCAGTGTCCTTTTCTTTCCAGCCAATTAGGGATATTTATTTTCACTATACATTCATAGGTTCATAGGTGTGTACTACGCTAATGGCCCTGGAGCCTTTATAAGCCTAGCTCAAAGGATTCCCTGCCATCATGCTGGCCAACGTTAGTTCCCAGTGCCCTTGTCAAGCAAGGCCACTGAAATGATCCCCGGGGTGAATTTTCTATTTCCCATCCACTCGTTAAGGTTTCTCTTGAAGAGGGCCAATGAGGTGCTCTGCTTGACTTGTAAGGAAAGTCTATTCCAGAGCATGGGCAGTCTCTGGGTAAAGAACCTGTCCCTCCAGCAAGTTCTGCTGATTGTGGTAATGAGGTTGAGGTCTCTGGAGCATGTGGCATGGAGGGATTGGGATTTCTTTAGATGTAGCATATCTAACAGCACTGGGTCTGACATGGCTTTGTAGGTCAAGCAGATATCGCCTCTAAGTAGACGATATGAGACAGAGAATAGCTGGAGTTGTTTTTAGTCGATCAGCATAGAGCATGTGTTTAAGGCTTAGGATCCTCTTAGTGAGGTATTTTTGTGGTCTTTTCAGTTATTGCATGTGTCTAGTGAGGTACATGCCAAATGGAGCACTGTATTCAATAATAAATCTAATGAGGGAAGAATAGAGAGAGACAATGACCTCTTTCTTCCTGGATGCAAAACCCTTTATAATGAGATGTGCCACATAGAAGGATTTTCTGACCACAGTGGCAATGTGATTGTCAAAGGAGAGGTTGCTATCAACTTGTGTTCCCAGATCTCTTATAACACCTTCGGTGTTCTGTGGACAACCATTGATGTGGTAATTCATTGGTACTGTGTTTTCCCAAAGGGAATGATGATGCATTTTTTGGCATTGAGCTTAAGGCCATGGTTCTAACACCAGTCATTGGTCTCAGTGAGGCCTTTCTGTAGAATGTCTACATCATTTGGAGAGCTAATTATGTCTCCCAGTTTGCAATCATCTGCGAACTTGGTTAGCCAGAGTCCCTTGGTGTTGGCCTGAACTTCAGAGTAGTAGATGCCAAACAGGAGAGGACCCATGACCAATCCCTGTGGGATTCCACTTGTGACTGGTCAGCAGTCTGACTTGGAGTCCACTACTTTCACAGTGTGGGTTCTATCAGTGAGCCAGATTGCAACCCACCTTGTGACAAAGGGGTTGATGCCTAGTTTAATGAGTTTATCTATGACTCCCGTGTGAGGAATGGTATCAAAGGCCTTGGCCAGATCGAGGTAGGCTGTATGAATGACCTTGCCTTCATCCACAGCTCTGATGACAGACTCGAAGAAGTCTACCAGGTTGAGTAGGTATGATCTACCCTTCACAAATCCAAACTGTGTGGGGTCCAGAGTTTGGAGATTCCCTATGTCCCTATTTATAAGGTCCCATGTCAGACTCATCAGGCTATTGGGGCAGTAGTTCCCAGAGTCTGTAGTCACTCCCCCTTTGTGGACTGGGATGACTGTAGCAGTGTGCCTTCGGTGGGGACAAAGCCTGAAGTGAGGCTGTGATTGAACAGGACACACAGGTGTGGTGCAAGTTCACTTTGTAATTCATCTAGAACACAGCCAGAGATATTGTCAGGTCCCATGGAGGCTATATTCTTGGCCTTGGACAGTGCGGTTTTAACCTGTGCAGCAGTAATATTGGGTACTTCCCATTCCTCTGGTATTGTGATTGGCCCTTTAGGGGTGAAGGGGGGGGGGTAAAGTCGGCACCGAATCTGTCGGCCAGTATATTGGCAATATCTGTTGGATCAGTATAGGAGTTACCATTGTGTAGTAGCACAGAGCAGATCTGAGTATTGCTATGTAGATTTTTGACATAACTATAGAAGGCCTTGTGGTTGTTTTTAGTATCTGCTGTAATTTTGTTTTCATAGCTAGCTTTAGAGGATTTGATGAGGGATCTCAGCTTTTTGTTGAGGCTAACAAGGGAGTTTTTCCAGTCGTGGAACTTCACCTTTTTCTGCAACAGATTCTTCCTTCTGTTGTAGAGTTTGTTTATGGCAGGGGATCACCAGATTGGCTTTCTTCTTTTGGAGGAGAGCATCTTGGTTCTGTTGGGTATGGCCCATTCCATGTATTTGTGTATGTGTTCGTACAGTGCATTGGAGTATAATTCTGCTGTCCTGCACCTATTCTCCATTTGCATGGGGATCATGAAGTTAGCCACCTCTGTTTTTAGAATTCCAATGTTGGCTTTGGAGAATTTTTTCACAGTGGTTACCTTTGCGGGGGGGGGGGGTGGGATGTGGATATCCATGGTGACTAGCTTATGGTCAGATCTGACCATGGAGGAGTATTGGTGTAGAGCAATGGTTGCCCATGTTAGTAATAACCAGGTCAAGGATACTGCTGTCCCTAGTGGGGGTAAGAATGAGATGGTGGAGGGCATTGAAATTAATGAATTCCAGAAAATGTTGAGCAAGTGTGTTGGTATTTGAGTAGTTTTCCCAGTTAATGGAGGGGTAGTTAAAGTCACCCAGTGTGAGGGTGTTGGGTTAGACCTTAATATTTCCCAGGGTGCTTAGGAATGTGGAGTGGGAGTCTTGGGACATGGTGGGGGATCTATAGCAGGCAACAACCTGGATTGCAGTCTTACTCAGTGTTAGATGTACCTGAAGTATCTCTGATACGTTATGTTGAGCTACTTGACTGGAGGTGTGCATATCCTTTGTGAATATGGAGACACCACCACCTTTAAGGCTACAGTCCAAGTTTTGGGGCCGAAAGGTATGGTATGACTTATAGCCTGGTAGCACAGGGGTGCTTTATGGTGCTTTGAACCAGGTCTAGGTTATTGCGCAAATGTCGACGTTCTGCATTTTAAGGAGTGCTTTGAACAAGTGCATCTTGAGATTTAGAACTCTAGCATTGAGTAGCATAACTCTCAGATTACATTTGCTTGTATCAGTTACGGTGATAATTTGGTCCTCAGGACATTGCCTAAAAAGGCACTATAGGGGTGGCAAGAGCTTTTGGCCAGTATCCAGAATCTCAGGGGTGACAGATGCAGGCCATCTCTGGCAAAGCATCAAGGTCTGTAAATCATGTCATCCCAGGCAGACAGATACTGGATCCCCTTAGAAAGACACCAAGGGTTGGAACCTGCTTTACTTGTTAGGGCTGATGTCCTTTCCAAGAAAAGACAAAAACCAAAGCATGTTTCAGTCCATCCTAAGGATCCTCAAAGGGAATGGCAAGGGTTTACTTGGGGCTTGTTTTCTGCCTTGATGGCCTTAAAGCTTCCTCAAGGAGTTTCGGTACCTGCTCCTCCTTGGACCTCTACCCCTTCTAAATGGCTTAGGGAACCAGATTCCTCAGATGTGGATTCAGTGTCTGATTCTTATTCTTCACAGATGCCTTTGGTTTATGGTTCTGATGAAAGGAGTCTATTAGCCCTGGGTCTCCTTTTGAGGAATTGTCCCTTTGGGGACACAATTGCTAGGATGATGGAGTATTTTAAGTGGGATTCTTCTCAAGTGTCTGATATTCAGAGAAAATATTGTGTGTTGCTTCAGGTGGATACTCTTAAGCCATCTGCAGTTCCTCCTGTGTTGGCTGCCTTGTTATATACTTTCATTACTGCTTCCAAGTCTCCTGATTATCAGCCTCCTACTACTAAGAAAACTGATAAGTTCTATAAGGCTCCAGAGGATTGTCAATTTTTATTTAAAAATCCTTCTGCTGATCCTTCTGTGGTGTCATTCTCTTCTGGAAAACCTTGTAAGCTTTTGACCTCTTCCAAACTTTTGTCTTCTGCTAAGGATAGTAGGGCAATGGAGAGGATTGGTAAGATAGTTTACACTGCTTCTACTTTGGCCTTTAGGGCTGTTAATTACTAGATCTACATGACTAGGTATGCTCTGGCCTTGATTGCTCAGGCTTGTCAAGTTATTTCTGACCTCCCTGATTCTGAAGGCATATCCTCTGCTTTATCTGTTTTAGGTTCTGTTTCTCAAGTGACTCGCAACTCTATTAAGTGTAGCTATGATGCTGGCAATTCTGCTTCCAGGGCTGTGGCATTTGGTCTGTCATGAGGCATTATTCTTGGCTTCATCTCTATTCTCTGCCTAAGGACATTAAGTCCAAGTTGTTGGATGCTACTTTGGATAATAAATATCTTTTTGGGACTGCTGCTGCTGACATCTTTTAAGTCTATTCAACAGAAAGACAAAGCCTTGCAGGACCATAAACATATTTTTGTTTCTTCTGTTTCTAAGTTAAAGAGACATTATCCTTCTAGAGCTGCTTTTGTCCTCAGGCAACTCCGCCAGGCCTCCAAAGGCAGGAAGAGTGGTAGGCGTGCCCCCTCTGCTAAGGCTTCTCCAATTTCTGTGGCCCAGAAGCCTCCTTTATCTAATAAGTCTCCTTCTCTCTGACAGTTTGCCAACCCCCTTTTAGATCAGGTTCCTTTGTCCCTTCAGCTTTTCCTTTATCTTCCAAATTGGTGTCCATCATTTCAGACCCTTGGGTTCTTTATATCATCCATCAGGGTAACTTCATAGTATGGAAGTCTCTCCCTCCTTTTTCAGGGATTTCTTAACCTCCTCTAGAGCAACTTTTTCATTACTCACAAGTTCTAGGGTCCCTAGTACACCAAGGAACCATTCAACCTGTCATCCCTTCCCAAGTGGGAAAAGGTTTTTATTCCAGGATGCTCCTGGTTCCTCAAAAGGAGGGTGCCTAGTGACCTGTTCTGCATCTCTCTGTCAGCTCAACACTTTTCTCAAGGTCCCTTCTTTTCAAATGCTTACTCTTCAAACCCTAGTTCCTCCTTTATTACTCCAGGCTTTTCTGGTGTCCTTGGATCTGAAAGATGTATAGCTTCATATCCCTATTCACCCTGTTTTCACAAAGTATTTTTCTGTGTGTCTTCCTTTCATTTTCAGTTCTCTGTTTTGCCCTTTGCCCTGTCTAAATGCACCAAGGGTACTCACAAAATGCCTAGCTCCTGTGATTGCTTTCTTCAGACTCCAAGGCATTCAGATTTTTCCTTATTTAGATGACCTGTTGCTTCAGGCATCTTCTTCCAGTCACCTGTTACAGAATCTCGAGTTCACCATCTCTCAAAGTCTAGGATTCACTACCAACTTCCAAAAAGTCAGTCCTGACTCCCTCTCAGGATCATGTGTATCTAGGATGCAGGATTCAGACAGTGCTAATGTTGGCCTCTGTTCCACCTCCAAAAGTTTTGTCATTGACATCGTTCTTTCAGTCTGGTCTTCCTCTGACTGCCACGCCAGTCAGGGAATTTCTTTGGGTCCTGGGATTCATAGCCTCTTCTATTCCAATGCTTCTTCTTGCCAGACTGCATATGTGGAAGCTTCAGTGGTACCTCAAGTCAGTTTGGCTGCAGCATTGTCACCCTCTGGTTTTCAGTGAACCTCTCCTTCCCTGTCTAAAGAAGGAATTCAAGTGGTGGATTCAACAGTTTGCTTTCAACCCAAGCTGGCCCTTTCAGCCTCCAGTCCCTTATCAAGAACTGTTTCCCGATGCCTCAGACATGAGGTGGGAGTCTTCTTTTGGTCACCTAAAAGTTCAGGGTCTTTGGTCTCATTAGATGTCAGACCATATCAACATCAAAGAGATGCATGTTCTCTCCAGGCCCCTTGAAGGTGTACACAGACAACACTACAGTAATGTGGTATGTCAGCAAGCAGGGGGGCACGAAATCTTACCTCCTCTGCATGATAGCTCTTCAGGCTTGGGAGGTGACTCTTAGTTATCAGTTAACTCTTCAAGCAGCATACATTCCTTCAGAGCATAATCTAGTAGCAGCCTCTCTGAGCAGATCCAAAACACAGGCTTACAAAGGGATGCTTCACATGGACAATGTACAGAAACATGTCTATCAGTAGAGTACTCCTTAGGCAGATCCTTTTGCCTCCTCTTTGAACAGACAGCTTCCTTGTTCCAGAGTGCTATGACATCTGGCGTGGAAGATGGATGCCCTTTCTTTTCCTTGAAAGGGGATGCTTCTTTATGCTTTCCCTCATCTTCCTCTACTTCCAAGAGTCCTGCAGAAGATTCAGTTGGACTCCCCAGAAATCTTGCTAGTTACTCACTTTTGGCCAAGACAGTACTGGTTCCTGCTCTTAGTACATCTGGTCAAGGGCAGTCACCATAAGTTACCTCACCATTTGAATCTCCTCACACAGGACAAGAAGCCTTTCATCTATCCTCTCTTGTCCACTCTTCAGCTGACACTGTGGGTGATAGGGTTTGATCCCTTTTAGGCACCTCTTTTCTGAGGATGACGTCAAGGTTTTACAGGAGGCAAGGAAACGCTCAACCAGAAAATCTTATACATTCAAATGGAAAAGATCTTCTGTCTAATGCCTTGCTCGTAACCAGGGCCCTTTTTTGGGGAGGGGGCCCTCTGGTCCTGCCATATTTGTGTGAGTTACTCCAGTCTGACCTGGCCTATTCTTCTGTGAAGGCCCACTTGTCGGCCATTTCTGATGTCTGTCCTTGAATCATCCTTTGACTTCTTGTTTTGAGGTCAAACAATTTCTTAAAGGTGTCCTGCATATTAGGCCTCCAAGGAAACCTATTCCTCCTCTTTGGGACCTAAATTTTGTTTTGGAAAAATTGACTCACACTCCTTTTGAGCCTGCAAATTCTGCTTCTTTGCAACATTGTACCTGGATGACTGTTTTGTTGTGGCTGTTACTTCTGCTTGGAGGGTTTCTGAGCTCTAGGCCCTTATAGCCATTCCCTTTTTTACAGGGACAGGGTGTCCCTTCATACTAAACCTCTTTTATTGCCCAAGGTAGTAAATGAGTTGTACTTGAATCAGTTGGTACAACTGCCTTCCATTTTTCCCTTCACTTCAGTCTGCTAGTGAGAAGGTCCTGCATACCTTGGATTTGCACTGACAACTCAGGTACTGTTTGGATAAAACTAAGGCCATTCATAAGTCTGATCAGCTTTTTGTTTCCTTTCATCCCAGGTCATTGGGTTTGGCTCTGTCTAAGTAAATCATCTCCTCCTGGATATCCAAGGCTATTTCCTTTTGTTATACTTTTTACGGCAAATCTCTGTCTACGTCTGTTGGAGCTCATTCCATTAGGACTGTTGCCTCTTTGGGTGCCTTCTTTAAGAGGTTCAACACCAATTCCATCCTTGAAGCTGCTACTTGGTCTTCAGTGCATATCTTTACTAAGCATTATAAGTTGGATATGGTTTCTAGGGCCAGAGCAGGTTTTTGCTGAAACCATTTTATGTGGGTTTGTGGAGGGCTGTTCTCAGCCTTCCATGTCCCATTCTGTTTCTTGAGCTTTTTTACTCTCCCTTCTGTTTAGAATACTGCAGAAGTGATATAGAAGGACATAGTACAGTTGTGTAAACTCTTACCATAACAGCAGATGTCTGGTTGCAGTATTCATTCCCACTCTCCAACCCCCTCTTATTCTGTATTTTGTTTCATGTCCTCTTCTGGCTGAGAGTTTCCCCTTTTTCTTCTGCATTTTTTCTTTAAGATGTGCATGGACTCCTTTGTCTTGTGGAGACTGCTCTATTCTGGGGCAATTCAGTTCTGGGTAGTTGCTTCCGTATGTCCCTTTTATGCACTATGTCCTGTATGGGGAGCATAAACGTAACATACAGTGCATACAAGATCATTAGGATTTTGTCAGGCTGCCCTGGGCAGGAGGTCCCTTATGTTTAGGATACTACAACCATGAAAAGAAGGACATCTACTGTTATAGTAAGATTTTACATAACTGCACTTTGTTTTGCATTACACCCCCTTTGTCTCATGCACATCTTCCCTCCCCCAGAACTGTGTGGTGTAACACTGAGCTGTGCTCTTTCTTGTGTTTAGGAAGCACAACTCAAACCTGGTGTCCAGCAACTGTCTAAGTGGAAATAGTAGGATTCATTGTACTTTGCATTAGTCTGGACCATCAGGCTCCTTCAAAGATGTCATTCAATTTCATGCAGATGCCAACCTTCCATGTTCCTCATAACTGCTTCACTAGAAATTTTAGTTTTTGCTCTGGTATTTAGAAAAAAAATCATGATGCTCTAAAAGCATAAATAGATTAAAAAAATCAAAAGCAATTGAGATAAGAAACTGTTACTTTAATTACCTGATCTCAATGAATAATCCGTTGGAATTCTTAAAAATCAAAACTCTGCATTTACTACAGAGATTTACAATAATACTGTAATTATTGTTATTACAGAGCTATGAGATACTTTTTTTGCATTTCTTTAGTCCATTCTAACTGCAAAAGTGTTTTCACTACATTCTCCCTCCACCTCTCCTCTCTTTCTCATATCATGTCCTTTCAGATGGCTCTATAATTAATACCCACTACTCTTTGGACATTCACAAGCATACAGGATTGTGGTGTTTCCTTTAAATCTGGGACTCCCAGCCCACCTGTTTTAGTTTTAACTGCCATTTCCCATGCTGCTCCTGGTCTGCCTCCATCCATTAATTAGTCACCAATCTGTTTTGTCTTTTTTAGTGCGTTGGGAGTTTGTTGTGTCCTAACACCCTGTCCCAGATATGTAAACATCTGAATCACTTATGTCCTTTTGATCCATATCCATTCTTATAGACCTCCATCTTTGCAACTGCATCCTTAGTTTATCTATTCTATTATGGATTGTTTCTATGGTTCCCTCTACTGCTTTTTTCAGCCATAGCCCTATGTACTTCATTTCCCTCCATATTCCCTCTCCCTACCTACTTTCATTTTCTCCCTCTCCCCTTTACTTTCAGAGGTTGTGTTTTGTCTTTGTTCACCTTATATCCTGATTACTTCCCAAATCTCTTCTAATAGCTTCCGCATCTTCCTTTGAGTTAGTTAATGTTAGTAGCACATCATCAACATACAGCAAAATCAAAATCTCCTTCTCCCCCCCCCCCCGTTGGTACCCTCTTATTTCCAGCTCTCTCATTGTTGGTGCCAAAGGTTCTAAATACATCACAAACAGAAAAGGCAAGAGGAGGAATCCTTGTCTAGTTCCGTTTTGAAATTTTCTCTCCTCTGACAACCTGTTAGTATTTCCCCCATGTCATCATTGTTAAGTTGATCCACTTTTTTTGGGACTTTCCATTTCTCTGTCAAAGCTGTCATGATGGTTAAGGTATTTTCCTCTCACACAAAAGCTACAAGGTTCAATCCTAACCTGCAGCCAATGCCTGTGTTCTCTCTATGACTTTGCCAGGTACCCCCTTCCCAAAACATGCAGGGTGTTTCCAAGACTCTATATGGTGCTTATTGGTAGAAGAATTGTATAGAACAACTGCTTCAGGCCTAGATGATTCAGTTATATTGGCTAATGTTGCTAAAAATGGGTGGTGATAGCTGGGTTGAGGACCTGACCTATAACAAGAACCCATGCTAATGGTTGGAAGGGTCTACATGACTCTATTAGCCAATGCATGCCTGCCATAAAGCCTAGCAGCCCTTGGTCAATAAGCTACTGACTGGCCAGTCTCCATTTGCCCAGGTTGGGTTACCTGGGATAGCTCTGTTTGTACAGAAGCCTGATATAAAACCAATCAATCTGCCAAACCTGAGCTAAGAATTATTGCACTCAGTATAGGTTCACTGACTGGATACAGTTTGGAAGTGGATGGCATGATGCTAAGGAGGAGGTTGGACATCCTCTGTATCCAGGAGACAAGATGGAAGCCATTTGGTTTGGGATCCAGAGTCTGCTACTCACGTGGAGGGCAGACTAGAAATGGTGTGGAAATTGTGGTCAGAGAGAAGTTTCAGAAGACAATGAGGGATATAATCGGAATTAGTGACAGACTCACAGCAATCAAACTCCATTATAATTAGAGAAGTATTCATAATCAATGTTATGACAGCAGGAAAAAAGTGCATTCAGGCAACAGTTGCAGGATTTACTAGATACAGCAGAACAGGAGCTGATAATGGAGACACACAGAACATATGAGAACTGCAAAGATCCACATGGGTGGGGTAACAGGAAAATATAATGAGAGGTCGTTCTAGACTTCTGCCTGGCAAAAGGCTTGATGGTGGCCAATACCTGGTTTAGCAAGTGAGACACTCAAAAGATCACATACAAGAGTGGTAAATATGTAACTCTGGTATGTTTCCTCTTAGTAAGGAAAAGGTAGCGGGGCAGAATCAGCGATTGCAAAGTCATCCCCTGTGAAACAGTTGGCCTGCAGCATAAACCACTGGTTGCCACAGTCAGCTATAAGACTCTAAGGTCAATGTGGATTATGCTGAAGAAAAGAAAGTTGACTGGAGAGAAAGAACAAGAGTTCATGGAAATATTCAGGGCTCTACCACCTCATGAAGAAGAGGAAGAGGAAATAGATGAAGTTAAAGAATGACAACATCTCAAAACAGCATCTTTGAGGACCTTGAACAATTTTCGGGAGTGTCAGGTACAGAAATAAGGTACATAAGGAAAGCTGGTTAGAGAATGCAGAAATTCAGGAGGTCATCAAAAGAAATGAGTGCAGGAAAAAAGTGTGAAAAAGAAATGATGAGCCAGGTTAAGAAGGATTACTGGATGGCTAACAAAGAGGCTAAGAGAGAAGTTGCAATAGCAAAGAACAAGGCATCAGTGGCACTCTACCAGCTTCTAGAAAGGGACTCTGCAGATGGTACATAGAAACTAGCAGGTTGAAAGACAAAGACAGAAAGATAAATGTAGTCATCAGGCACCCTTCATAAGGGATACTTGCAAGAACTTGCTCACCAATCCACAGGACAACAAAGACAGATGAAAGAAACACTTCCAGCAGCTTCTGAGTGAAGAAATCCCCAAAGAAGCTGTACTACCCCAAACACAGCCTATGATGAAAGAAGAGGTGGCTACTCTAGAAGAAGAGAAGCACTAAAGAAAATGAAGTCAGGAAAATCAGCAAGCGCAGATGAAGTTATGGCAGATATGATCAAGATGTTTGGTAAGTCAGGAGAGAAATGGCTCCAGAGGGTAATCGTAGCAGTATGGAAAGAAAGACATATCCCAGATGTCTGAAGAATAAGGATTCTACTGCCAGTGTACAAGAAAGGGGACATGTAAAATTGTGGGTGGTAGAGAGGTAACAAATGTCTGTCACACTGCATGAAAGTGTTGGAGAGGGTGATTGATAAAGGAATATTCAGATTAGTAGAAAGAAAGACTGGAGGTGAGCAGTTTGGATTCAGGTCATGATGCAGCAAAACCAATCTAATGTTTGCAGTGAGATAGACAGCTAAGACGAAGTAAGAGATGATGAAAGAATCCAACTGGGCATTCCAAGACTTGGAGAAAGCATAGGACAAGGTCCCTAGACAGCTGATTTGTACAGTCTTATGATGGTTAAATATACTAGAAACAGTGGTATGATTAGTACAGGCTATGTAGAAGGACAAAGTAACACAATTTATTTAATTTTGTATCCTTTATTTACCAGATTAGTCCCTCTAGTCTAATAGCCTGTTTTCAGGGTAGACCCAAAGTATTTATACTAGTGGGGGAATTCAGCCTGGGCATCGGGAAACTCCAGCTACTCATTCGGGCTGTGCTTGTTCTGATCCTAGCACGGTGGCTGCTGGCAGAACAGCACTTAAGGAGATCCAAGATGGCAGAGACCACAAATGTGAATGCTGGTGGAGTGTTTGATGCTCTACAAGATTCTGAGAGCTGTTTCAGCAAAATTTGTTTCATTGAAAACAAACATTCAAAACAATGATGGATGTGTTACTACAATCGTTTGGTCAGCAGGGTTGTGGGATGATATTTTGGGTGAATTGTTGCAGAGCAAGAGAGAGAGTGGAAAAGATGTTTCATGGAGTGAAGTTGTGCACAAAATCCAGTCGGAGGACTTGGAAGCCATTTTAAAAGAACACTGCCAGAAAAATAAATCATATGCCAAGACTGTTAAGGAAATTGCAGGGAAAGCAATAAGAGATGAACATAGGAAAGGAAATGTCAACAAATAAAGGAAATTTGTGGTAAGAATTCAGAGCAAAGACGAAAAACAAATGGGTAGGTATTATATTTGGAATAATTTAATGATCCCACTGGTAGTGAAGGCTTATGAGGTAAGAGCTTTTATTCAAATTCATAAAGAGACATTTTGTGACACTATTTTTGAGACTGGTTCTGTTCTGAAATGTTTTTTGGGGGGACTATGAGAAGAAAAAATATATAATCTATGGAACTCTTACATGGTTAAAGCTTTTCACAGAGAAACAAAAAGGAAAACACATGCTCACTTTTAAACTGAAGTTAAAAAAGAGACTTCAGAGAGACATTTAAGCAAACTTTGTAAAGAAGTTATGGGCATTAGCAAAGTATATGTTAACAGAGGATTATGAACTGGTAGATGTGACTGTCATATTGTACTGAAAACGAAGAAAGAAAAAATGTTCATATCCCTAGTATGATAAACATGGAGGGTGTTTTTTCTATGGAAAAGATGATCATTTGATAAGTAACAGTAATAAAAAGAAATGTTAAAATTGTGTGGAAACAGGTCTTGACACAAAAAGTGTGAACCAAAATGTTATAAATGTAGCAAAACTGGACATTTACAGATGGAATGAAATCTAGAGAAAATGGATGAAGAAGAAAACACAAGTGAGGACAGTATATGGACAGAAGAACCAGCCCCAGTGAAATATAAAGAGGAAGTAGGGAATCAAGATCAGGGTAAAAGGAAAGATAAGGATAAAGTCAAAAAGTGAAACAGAAGATAATATAGAAGAAGGTTCTGAAATAAGTGATGAGGAAGATATAAACTGGAAAACATCGAGAGGTAAAAAGAATTCTATTGGCAAAAAGTTTAAGAGACAGAAAAAAGAATGTTTAAAGGAATAAATGTAAAAGAGAAAGAAAAGAAATGTATAATGCAACTGAGATAAACACTTCAAATTTACATAATTACTGGTAAGCTAGAACATAAACATAATGACAATTTTATAGTTCTTTCTGTAAATGTAAATAGTATTAAAATATATGTAGAAGAATGGGCATCCTAAACTGGTATAATAAATGTGATATCAAAGTAATAATATTGGAAAATGTAAGATTTTTGACAAAAAAAGAGAGATTACAAAAAAACTTTGGGGAAGATGTACAATATGGAATCTAGGAAAATAACTATGTTCAAGCATAGTTGTACTTTGTAGTAAGTCAGTGAAAATATTGAATATGACATTGGTAATGATGGGGAGATTAACTGCTGTAGAGCTCAGATGGCATAATCGGGTACATAGAATTAAAGCATTTTATACTTATGTTACAAAATGTTATTCCATAAAATTCTGAATTATGTAGTAATCAAAATGAATATATTAATGGGAGAATTTAATTCTGATTTGAAAGGACAAAAGAGGGGGAATGATATTCAAAAAATTCTCAAGTTATAAAATGTGCAATTTAAAGATTTGGAGTAATAATTTGTGGACATATAGTTGAGGTGTATATTAGATGGAAATAGATTATTTTTTTTTTATATTGAAAGGTTTAATTATAGCTAAAGGAAAAACACTTGTAACAGACGTTTCAGACCACTCAGCCATATGGATAGAAATACAAGAAAATAAAGGGTATATCAGATTGGGAAGAGAGAATAAAAAGCAAATGAGAAATTATGGGATGAAAATGGAAGTAAAAAAGAGTGTAGTCTGAGTGGTGGCCAGCTTTTAAAGAAAAATATAAAAATGTGTGTTTAGAATGCCAGTCAGACATAAGAAAAGTGGAAAAATAAATGCTAAAACAGTGTGTATAAATGCTTTAAAGGATTTGGAAAGGAATGATAAAGAATATTATGTGATAGAATGGAGAATCTATGAAAAGAATTACGAAAAAATTAAAGAATTATTATTTAAGACAGATATTACAATGTAAAAGAGTAGAGGTATCAGCTTATTTGAGTAGCATGGTTAAAGAGAATACTAGTATAATGAGAGAAATGAAAAATGATAGAGAAGAGATATCATCATCTCAGGAACACACTATGAATATCATAAATTATGTACAGAAAGTGTTTCAAGATAGAAAATACAAAAAAAAAGAACAGCATGTTTAAAAAAAATAGCTCAACAAGAAAATAAAGAATCAGAAAATTAAATTTCCTTATATGAATTAGATAAGTTACTTGGACAAGTTAATTTACAGTTGGTTTCAGGACCATGTGGAATAGGATACCAATTTTATAAGAATTTTATAGGTTGGCAGAAAAAAATAATTCTTAAAAGTTATGAATGAGTGGTTAAATGAAGGTTTTACACATACAGATTTATGCAGTGGTATACTTAAATTTATATGGAAAAAGGAAGATAAAAATAAAACTGAAAATTGGAGATCTGTATTACTGGACAATCCAGATTTTAAGATTTTTATGAAAAATAATGTAGAAGAGAATGGAAAGTAAAATGAAAACCATTATGGAAGATAGTTTAAAGGGAAATGTTAGGAATTATTTATTATTCATAGTAAGGGGAATTGTGGATGATATCATAACCAGGACTGATGACACCAAGATCATGATAGCAGATTTAAATTAAACATTTGATAAAGTGCAACATGAACTTTTGTGGATAATTATGGGAGGGTAAAACATTAGTATAAAAATTAAGACTGTATCTTGTTCTGCATGTAATAAAAATAAAGTAAGAATGTTAGTAAATTGATGGTTAAGCAAATAAATAGATATAAAGAATAGCATATGTCAGGGATGTTCTATGAGTAGCGTATTATTTACATTAGTTATGAATGTATTAGTCAGAGATGTAAACTGCATATGAAAGGTTCTATTCATATTAGTAATGAAGGGATAACAATTTCAGTTATGTTTACATATGTAGATGATATTATATTGATTGCAAGAAACAAAGTCTGGATAAAAGAAGTTATATGGTATGTACACCAATGTTTAAATATACTAGGCATGACTTTAAATAAAGAATAAAGTAAAGGACTGGGTGATATTGTAAAGATAGGAGGAGTATCTTTTTTGATAAAAGAAATCATCTGTGTTAAGACTAAGATTTGATAATAAAAATGTAAATGAGCAATGGAATAGGATAATAGATGAAATAAAGGAGATTTTTTTGTTTTTTTTTTTGGAAAACATACAAGTTATCATTTAATGAAAAGATTTATTTGATTAATTCAATTATACTGGGAAAGACAGTATATTCAGCTAGTATCCATATGTTGTCAACAATTTATGGAAAATAAATACCACAAGTAATATTTTCTTTTATATGAGGTTAAAGATTGAATCCAATGAAGAGAAGAGTCATATCTATGGACAAGGAAGTTGAAGGTTTAGGATTAATAAGCCCAATTGTTTATGCCATTTCTTTGAATTTGTACAAAGGTTTGTTCTAGATAAATGATAGCAATGAAAAGTTATTAAAATTTACTAAAGTAGAAATATGAGTGGCACTGGAATATATTAAAAAATCAAAAGAGAAAATGTATGTTTAAATGAAGAAATGTGATGTTATCAAGAAAAAAAAAATATTTTATGGAAAATAAAAAATAAATTGATGAAATAGAAAATGAGAAGAAACTGTGGTATAAAAATATCATGATGCATTATGTTAATCTATGGGTTGAACTAGCGAATGAAAAGGTTAAAGCTATAAAAGTATGAAAGTGGTGTAATGAGCAAGTAGAATGTAAATTTTTATAGAGATTAGTGATTAATAAATTACCAGTAAAAGGAAATATGTCATATAAAAATATTGTGGTAAAGAAGACACTGCAAAACACGTTCTCTTACAGTGTACAAGGGATGCAAAATTGTGGGAAAACTATGTAAAAAAAAAAAAAAAAAAGGTTATTTGAAAATATAAAGTAGATAAATTAAATAAATATGGATATGATTATGTATGAATATTACAGCCATAAAAATAAGGAATATGTTACTAAAACAATTAAAAGATTTTAGATTGTGTGGATCACAAGGAATGAAAAACGATAAATGAAATCCTGTTTAATGGTAAATATAGACTAGCAGTAATTTTAAGAAAACAAATAGATGGTGGTTATGAAAAAAGGAGTGGGGTCAAATAAGGATAATAAAGGTAGAAGCTTAACATTTTCATGAAAAGTAACATTCATGATTGCATGACAATAATTAATGAAAAGGAATGGAAAATTGTACACTGTATGAATTGTAAATATGTATGTTGGCAAATATCAATTGAAATAATGTTTTAAATAAAGAACACCTATTCTTTTGATTGGTGCTATGGGATCTTTTATATCCACCTGAGCTACCACCAACTCAAGCAAATTGGACTTCAGTTTAACTTCTTATCCAAAGGACAACACACTCAGGAATGCTCAAGCCCCTGGATAAAAAAGTGCCCAATCCTGGTATGCGTACTGGTACCAGGACTGGAAAAAATGACATTGTAGAATTCAAGACACAGAAATATTCCTACAATGGGGCTAGGCCAGGCCAAGGAGTGGATGGCTCCCCTGTTGTACAAGGAGAAGCAGTTCGCAAAAATCACAAAAACTGGATAGGCCAAAACAGGGCCATACAGACAATAGAGTGAACTACTGAGAAAGAAAGAAATTATGTATTGTTACTGTTATGCAAGAAGCCCAGAACTTCCAGAGAAAAGATATATGAAAAGATTAAGATAGACATTAAAAGAAAGAAAAATACTTCCACAAGAAAAACTGCTAGAATCTTCAACTAAAGTTTGTGTTGATTAATACAACAGATCTAAATAAAACACTATATAGACCAAGAAACCCTGTGCCGTTTGGAAAAAGAAGTGACTGACGAAGTGCAAAAATTTAAAGAACAAATTTAGAGACATTTGAAGGGTATAAAAAAGAAACATGGACATGGGAAAGAAAGAGTGATCTGATATGGTGCAATATTTATGCAAAGGAGAAAGCCAAATTAATCAACACAAAAAGGAAGCCCCAAAGAGAAATATAGGCAAAGGCATCCAGATATGGAAAATTTCAAAATAAAAAAAATAAGATCACAAAGAGGGAATGTAAAACAGAAGATTAGCCAAGTAGAAGTTAAAAAATAGAAGCTGAAGTTATGGAATATTTGCAAAGTGAAGGATTCAGAGTAGAAAGTCTCACACGTTATATCATAGCATGATGGAATAACTAGTCCTCAAAGTTGGGAGAAACAAGAAGAGCATGAGACATTTGAAGAAGAAATATGGACATGGGAAAGAAAAAGAGATTTAATATGGTGCAATATTTATGCAAAGATGAAAGCAAAACTAATCAATGCAAAAAGAACAGCACCAAAAATATTTGAAGACAGATACAGACAAAGACATCCGGATATGGAACATTTCACAATACAAAAATAAGAAAACAAAGAGGAAAAGTAGAAAAGAGGATTAGTAATAGATAAGTTAAAGAAAAAGAAACTGTGGTTATGGATTACCTGCAAAGTGAAGAAAATTTAACTCAGATAACAACGCAATGGGATAGACCAATGGACACCCAAATTAAGGAGAAACCAGTGGAGCTGGAAGCATCTAATCAGCTGACATATGAAGATAATTTGAAGCCTCCCACAGGAAACCAGTACAGAGGTTCAGTTGGAGCTATACAGCGAGTGAAAGAACAGGAAACTGTGACAACTCTGACACAGTCAATGTCAGAGAGGGATAGGCCAGTGAATTCCCATATGAAAGAGCAAGGGATGCCACAGGGTGAAACTGAAGAGAATGTGGCACAGGAAGAAACTCTGGAACTTTCTATAGAATGCCCTATGGAAATGGCAAACAAAGAATGTGCCCTCAGTTTAGAAAAAAATGATCTAAGAGAAGAGTTGCTTGATTTACTAGAGATGGATAGACATATTAAGATCAATGAAAGAGATAGACAGCAGAAGGTCAGTAAAAAACAGAGTTAGAAGTCTGATAATAAATGAACATAGTAACTAGGACTGTCCATAGAGATTCATGCAACATAACAGAAGTAAATAGGATACATTACTGTGCAGCCAAAGTAATAACAGATAAAGTCCCACCACAAGAACACAGGGTATTAAGTGAAAGGATGGGGAGAAATCAAATGCCATCATGGAAGTATCAAATAGAGAAAACTATAAAGCAATTAAGACAAGTGTCACTGTTAGAAGAGTATAGAAGAGGCAACAGATCAACAAAAATACTCAGAAAGACATTATAAAAGCAATGCACAGTATTATAATGGATCAGGATTTATTATGCACTATCGCAAATAATAAACTAAAAATATCATCACAGGCAGAAAAACTTAGAAGACACACAGTTAAATATAAAGAAAAGATAGAAAATAAGCAGTTTATTGATGACTGAAAAATGTTTTATAGAGGATTGGGAAATAAGGTAAAAGGAATTGAAAGACCACCAAAAAAAGAAGAAATTGATACATTTTGGAGAAATATTTCTGAAGATCCTTTGGAACATAATAAAGATGCTAAATGGATAGAAGAAGTAAAAAAAAAAAGAATAAGAAGTTCAAACATACAGAATATGAAATGGGATGAAGGAATGGCCGAAGAAATTGAAACAAAGTTAAGAAACGCCTCTAATTGGAAAATCCCAGGCCCAGATGCAGTACCTAACGTCTGGCTAAAAATATTAACATCTTTGCATGAAGACTTAGCCAAGAGTAAGAACTATTTATACGCACACCCCAAACAGACATCAGCCTGGCTAACAACAGGAAAAGCAATGCTCCTACTTAAGAGTGAACCTGCAACCTACCCTAAAAACTATTCCTGTCCCAGAGACTTCCCATACTCTGGAATAAACTACCTATCTATATCAAACAAAGCTCCTCATTAGCACTCTTCAAGAAAAATCTTGATGATTGGATGGGAAATAGGAAATTCACCTCGGGGATCACCTCTGTGGCTCTGCTTGACAGTGGCACAGGAAAATACTTTTCTTGGGTGGCAAAAGCCAGGGTACCTTTTTGGCTGGGCTTGTATAGGCCCAAGGGCTGATAGCCTAGTACCTACCTATGAACCTATGAATAACTTGCCTTCAGACAACGTATAAACTATAGACTGTAATTGATGCCGACGGTGTTTATAGTCATTTAGAAGAAACCTCAATTATGGCAATAGAACAAAAAGGTAGTAAATGAAAGTCATATGGAACAAAGGATCATCTGTTTTTAAATAAAGTCATAGTAGAGAACTGCAAAAAGGGGAAGAATCTAAGTACGGGATGGTTAGACTATAAAAAAGCATTTGACAGTATCCCACATTCATGGATAAAAGACTGCTTACTAATGTACAAGATACACCTTACACTGATAAACTACATCACAGTGGCCATGAAACAGTGGCAAACCACTTTGAGTTAAGCCATGATAAAAATCCAAAGGGGGATATGCCAAGGTGATCCTCTGTCACTGCTGCTCTTTTGCCTTGCCCTTAACCCATTAAACTGTCTGCTTAACAGGTTAGGTCATTGCTATAACTTGTCTCCCAGAAAGCAACAAAGTGTAAAGACTTCTCATCTTCTCTTTGTTGGTGATTTAAAACTATATAGCTCATCAGATGAGGAACTGAAGGCACAACTGCAAGTAGTCAAAACTTTTTCAGATGATGTAAGAATGTAATTTGGTCTTGATAAATGTGCAAAAGCAACCTTTAAAGCAGGAAAGCTGCAGCACCAAGAAAACATCAGTTTGGGACAAGAATGTGATATAAAAGAACTTGAGCAGGAGGGAGTGTATAAATATTTGGGAATTGATGAAGGATCAACAATAAAACATGAACAAATGTAAATAAAACTCAGTAAAGAATATTTTAGAAGACTTAAATTAATCCAGAAAACAGCCATGACATCTAGGAACATGTTCAAGCTATAAACCAGTTTGCTCTTCCTGTCCTAACTTACAGTTTTGGAGTAACTGACTGGCCGCAAAAAGTGTTGGATAGATTAAATAGGAAAACAAGAAGGATGCTTCATGCTCATCAAATGATTTATAAAAGTCAGTGCATATCAAGATTATATATTCTCCATTCCAGAGGAGGTATGGGCCTCCTTGAAATTGATTACATGTATAGATCTGAAATTGTGGGACTGCATACATATCTGCTTACCTCAAAAGACCCAAACATAGTGAAAGTTTTGAAACATGAGGAGAATAAATCTAAGATGACTTCTCTGCTTAGTCTAGCAGAAGCATATCAGCGTTGAGTGGGAATGGAAATTAAACCAGAAGTAGATAAAAATCAGGCAGCAACTGTGTCGAAAAAAACAAAGAAAGAATATAAGGCAAAGGATCAGATGAAAAGGCAAGAAATGTGGAAAATGCATAAATATAGTTGCAAGTATAAAAAACTCCTGTAACAACCTCATGTTGATCAGGATCTAATGCAGGAATGGTTAAGGAGAGGCAAATTCAAACCAAGAGATGAAAGGTTAATACTGGCGGCCCAAGATAGTTGACTATGTACATGTTGGTTTATAAAGTCCATTGAACATGTGGGAGGAACAGGCACATTTAAGTTTTGTAAAACAGAATTGGAAACACTTATACACCTTGTTGCTTGTTGTGACATACTAGTGTAGAAGGACTGTATACTGAAAGACATAATAATGTGGCATGACTGTTGCACTGGGGATTGTGCACACATTATAATATTTTAGTAGCTAAAAAACATTGGAAACATGAGCCATAAAGTATCATTGAAAATGATGAAGTCTACATCACATGGGCCCACCCATTACCAACAGTTCAAATGATAAATATGAGAAAACCAGATATAGTGGCCCATGAAAAGAAGACAGAAGTAGCACTGGTCATTGAAATCACTACACCCAGTGACTACAGTGTCTTCTGTACAGAAAGACACAAAGTCATAAAATATCTGGATTTGCAGGAAGAAATGAGAGTAATGTGGAAGAAAGATACCCAGACAGTTTCAATAGTAGTAGGAGCAATATGTCTTATAAAGAATAATCTACAATCATATTTAGATATGTTACTGATACATGTAACTCTATATGAATTGCAGGAGTTATTACTGGGACATTGCAGGTGCTGTGAAGAGCACTTCTGGCTGACATCAAAGAGTGAAACAATACTAATTTCATGAACTTTCATCATACTTTGACTTACAAATGGGGACCATTCCCATCATGGTATTAGAACCCCAAAAAGATTTGGAGAAATTAAAAAAGAATGCAGCACCCCGCTTATGCTGCTCTGCAGTGTCAACAGTCAATCTACCTGCTGTGGTAATACAACACAAAGCCTTTTTGCACCAAAGGCAAGCATGCTATGTGCTTCACCACTGACACTGCTGACACACAAGGATGAACAATGCTTGAACTCACAGAGGAGCTCCAAATGGTAGTGGACATGCACAAGGGTTCAGCTCTGAGCCCACTGCTGTTTATACTTGTGATGGATTACATTAGCAAACACATCAGTGGAGATAGTTCAACAAAGCTGCTGTATGACTGGGGGAATTGATTGGAAAGCTGAAGGCACATGGGATGAAACTGAGTAAAGATGAGAGTTGTAATGGCAGCAAATGGGTGAAATCAGAAGAAGCTAAGAATCAAAACAGAAAGGAAAATAGTGGAATAGCTTAACAGCTTCAAATATCTGGGAGTGGTGTTTGAGGAGAATGTAAGTCTAAATGAGGGGGTCAAAGCTAGAATCAGATGGACTGCAGCAAAGTGTCACAGAGTGTTAGGGGTAGTGTGAGACAGAAGAATGCCAAAGAAGCTGAAAAGTAAAGTATAAAACAGTGGTGCAACCAGTATTATACAGAAACTTGGGTAGTAAAAGCAGATCAGTAGAGGAAGCTAGAGGTGATGAAATGATATTAAGACTGGTAGTAGGATGAACACTGTGCCAAAGAAATAAGGACGTCAGAGCAGAAGCCCAAGTAGCTCCAATCACAATGAGGGTCAAAGGCTACAGATTACAGTGGTTTATGATGGTTTAAGCAGATGTTTAAGAAAGCAGAAGACAATCTGGTGAAGATAATTTGGGAAAGACAGGAAGAAGGCAAGAGGAAATGAGGCTGCCCAAGAAAGCGAAGGTTGGATTGTGTGAAAGATGACCTGCATCAGTCAGGCATGATTGTTGAAGGTATAAGTGGAAGTGAATTGAGAGATTGTGACAGTTGATGTAACACCCCAAACACATGTTGAAAAATGGGGGAAGGGTAGGTTGATGATTTCTCAGTCACTTCCCAAAGGCAGTTCCAATTAATTCAGTCAAATGCTTTCTCTGCATCCAGCGATATGGCTGTCAACTTGCTTTCTTTGTCCTGCACATCACAATATATTTGTAATGTTCTGATCAAATTGTTTGCTGTCCTCCTTCCCACCACGAAGGCTGTCTGATAACCATGTATTATTCAAAGCAGGATTTTACTTGTTCCATCTGCTAATATCTGTATAAAACATTTATAATTGTCATTCACGACTGACATTGGTCTGTAGGAAGGTGATATGATATGAAAGGGTCTTTCCCTTCTTTATGTATAACTGTAATTGTGGCTTCTCCTCGCATATCTTTGGTAGAATGTTCTCTGTACCAGTATGTCATTAAATAACATCAACCAGCTGTCTATAATTTTGTTTCCAATTCCTAGACGTCTACTGGGAATCCACCAATCCCCATGGATATTCCTTTAGCCATTCTATCCTATGCCTTTTGTATGTCTTCTGTTCACATCTGCCTCATTTTTATCATATCTTTCCCATTTTCTCCAGTGGTGGGATATTCCACTCTTACTCAGTCCCTTCAGCACTTTTCAGTTGGCCTTCTTCCTTAGTTTATAGATTTTTATAGTACTTTCTACATTTTTGCATTATCCCTCTAGTGCCCTATTTCCATACCTTCTCAGCTTGTAATTATATATCACTCTTTTTTTTTCCTCTTGTCACAATCTCACTGCCACCATCTTTGCCTGCTTTTGGATTGTCACTAAAAACAGCCTCTCTACCACTACCTTCTTATCCCATATCCTTTTGTCTTTCCAACCTTGTATTTATTTTATTTTCCCTTCTCTCTCCTCCATTTGTTCTACTCTCCATGTTTTCTGTAACTTCTCTCTCCTCCATTTGTTCTACTCTCCATGTTTTCTGTAACTTCTTACATTCCAATCACATCTTAGTCTGATGCTTTCTTCTATCCTTCTGCTTTTCCATTAGTTTCACTTGTATTTCTTTTTGTATCTTACCTTTTTCTTCTCCTAACTTTGCCCACTCTCCATTTCTTCAATTTTTATTGCTCTTTCTATGACTTATGTTAACCAGTCTCTCTTTTTTTTGTTCATTAAACAGACTGGTAACTTCCTCTGTAAGTCTACTTTCAGCTGGAGTCCCACCTTTAATGTGGGGTAGTCGACGAATGCCATTGGGTCCACCTCTATTGTATGCACTCTGTGCCTCCGTTTTATTCTGATACACTACCTATCTATTCTAGACAACATATTATACCCCAAATAATAGTATGTAAATCCATCCTCATTTCCCTTACTCTTCCCTTCCATCCACATATCTGTCCATTCTGCTGTCTTTAGATAATTCCTGAAGAGTCTTCCCACCTCTGTCAGTCTTCTTTCCCTGTGCCCTATGCTAACATCCTTCCTCTCCAATATGTTCAAGTCTTCTACTTCTTTGTGCATCCCTTCTTCAAAAATCAGTGTCTCCAAGTATTTTTCTTAAATAACCATACTTTTGTTTGCATGGTAAATATACTATAACTATCATTTTTTCTCTCCTTCAAAGTATTATTTTATTGTGGAACACTTGCCGTTCTTGTCTCCCATACACTACCCCCCCACCTAACGGGAATGACTTCCTGGTTAAAAGAGCTGTAGCACTCTGCTTCTTTTTCTTCCATAATGTACTCACTGGTACTGCATACCCCCCCACTTAATTTCCTATGCTCCTCCTGGGACATGTTCCTCTCTTGTAATGCTAGTTGCTGTGTATTCATTTTTCTTAGCAAACCCACCACTCTCTCTCTCCACTTTATTCCTCAACCTATTTAAATTCCATGAAATTATTTTGACTGTAGAGTATCCAAATACTTTGCTTGTGTTTCCCCATCTACTTTTCTACTCTCTTACTATTACTGGCCTTTCCTCTTTTTCAACATATTCCTCATTTCTTGATTCTTTCTTTCTCCTATCCCCCTTCC
Source organism: Protopterus annectens (assembly GCF_019279795.1). Taxonomy (NCBI): domain Eukaryota; kingdom Metazoa; phylum Chordata; order Ceratodontiformes; family Protopteridae; genus Protopterus; species Protopterus annectens. The sequence continues at coordinate 452,743,177 of NC_056734.1, forward strand.
CCATCCTTAACAATATGCAGATTTAAATTTATAAATTCTTATTCCAGCATAACTGTAGTTTCATTTTGTATGGTTTGCTTACCCATCCCTGGTTCTTTCATAACTATGACAGTGCATATTTCTGTATTCAGAGTGTCCACTGCTTCATCATCTTTGTATCAGATTCCCTTACTCTTATCTAATCTGTCTTCTCACTCCCTCCCACTCCCATTTATCCTTATACTATCTTTCTTCCCTTTCTGTTAACCTGATCCTTGTAATATTGCTGTAGTTTTCTCCCCATCTACTTATTCCTCTCACCTCTCTTTCTGTACCTTTTATTTCTCCATACTGGCCTTCCAATTGTCTTTTGTTGTAAACAAAGCTTTTCCTATGCCTCACTCTTTCTGCAACTCAGTTTCTTGTCTTATTTCACTTCTGTCATTTTAATCCTTCTACTTTCACTGGTCAAATAATCCCTCTTCCCTATTTACAATTACTTCAGTTTTTGAATCTTTTTCTTATTGTTTCTCTTTTTACATCTTTCCTGTCTTATCTCTCTGTCCTTCTCCATAATTATTGTTAGCTGCATTCTTCATTTTATCGCTCTCTACTTGTCTTCATGTATTACTTTACCTTATTTTTCTAATTCATTGTATTCCTCATCTAGGGCTATCCTATTACTAAAATTTTTCCTAATATGTACAAAGTATTAGATAATATGGTAGGAGCAGCATATGTTGCTGAGAGGTACAGCTAAGCAGTGAAGAGGAATAGTGATAAGGTGATTATAACAGGTGGTCTGTTTGGGGGTTGACAAAGTGGTTAAGGTGTATCTCACAAATACAAGAAACTGACAACCTACAGCTTTTCTGTTATAGGTGAATTACAACTTAGTTTTTGTAAAGTTTTAAGGCTTAAAAAGGTGCATGCACAACAACAATAAAGGGTCTCCACACCGTGTTATTCCAGACATTTGCCACTAGATGGTGAAATAATACCTTGAATCAACACACACACAGACTTCCAGTCCCAAGCATTTATTGTTTAAATTGTACATTTTTGCTTTTACTTTCATCATTGTCTCTATACTAATTACAACTCTCTCTATAACTGCCCAACAACTCTGTGTGCTTACAGTGATAATTATTTAAAGTATTCCAGGGCTACTTAGATTAATCTTTTGTTAGATACTGATATTTTAATCTTATTACTCACCTTAAACTGATAGTTTTTCAGCTCTTCTCCCTGCAGGGGCTGGGCTACTCTCACTATGCCCACCCCCATAACAACCTTATACCTAACTTGACCTTTCCCACATCTCTCTTCCACCTATCCCATAACTCCCCTAATTATTCCCCCAGTCATACCATACCTCCTAACTACTCTACCTCCCCACCCATTCTAAATAGGGCCGTATAGTGCTCCATTCCACAAACTATCAATATCCAGTTCATATTCATTCTATCATGCTGCACTCAACCACCATCATGTCCATCCCTACTATTACTATGATCTCACATCTCTCACTTACACTCTTCCTCCTAATAATAATCACAACTTTCCAGACACCCAACATACCTCCTACACCCACCTGTACAACCAGCACATATAACTCACATTTATCAAGTTACTCAGACATCCACCCTAGCTTATTCACAGCTAACACCTCTGTACTATCCAAAATAAAAATTCTGCCACTCCAAAAACACCCCATTATCACACCACCAGCAGCAACTATACCATTTCTAGGAGAAAACTGATTAAGTATAACACACAATTTGTCAAAGTGTTATATCCCAGTGCAGAGCTATACAACCCAACCCAGGCTCAACCCCCCCCCCCCCAGCCCAAGCAAACCTACAAAAATCTCTCATGCAATCAGCCGTAAATCTCCAAAGCCTTAGAACATGATATCTGAACTCCAGGCATGGATTTCACAAAACAACCCTGATATTATAGCAGCTACCAAAACCTGGTTGAAATCATATGTAAAATACAATGAATTTCTCACCCCAGAATACTCATGCCTAAGAGCTGATTGGCCCAAGAAGAGAGGGGGGTAGCAATACTTTTCCCTAGCAAATATAGTTTAATTCCATACTCAAAACACCCTTCTCCCCAGCTGAAGTACTAATCTCTATATTGAAGTTTAACAATCATAAAAACATTTGCATAATTGCTCTGTATATTCCTCCAGGAAACAACATACCAATATTAGAGAACATACATTCCAAAACACAGACAATGAAACTATCATCCTAGGTGATGTAAACATTGATTGGCTAGACATTGCCCAAAACAACCCCTCAAAAAACAAACCTTTGCAAGTTCTCCCAGCTAATTCAAGACATCACCGGACTCCACAAAAACAACAATAGGGGCTCCACAGCAGACTGGATATTAGTGCCCCACCCTAACAATATCACCACTGCAGGCATACCATAATACCATTAGCGACCACCACCCAGCATATATCCTATGCAACTCTACCCCAACCACAGGCCAACACCAATACAAATCAACCAGAAATTTAACAAAGTTCCAACTGTTAATGAAACCTTAACGAAAGTAAATTGGGAACCCCTCAAATCCCTACAACTTAAATGAGGCTGTTGAATTCTTTAACTCAACATTCCTGGACATCCTAAATAGGCAAGCATCCGCCAGCCAAAAATGAATAAAACATAACCATGCAAGTTGGCTCTCAAAATCCACCCAAGAAGTCATGCCCACAAGGGATAAAATCTGGAAATTGTGGCAGAAAAGTGAAGACCCCTCAATTCTACTATAATACAAGCATCTCCATAACCAGGCGAAACGTCTAATAACCAGAGATAAAAAAGCCCACTACCTCCACCTACAAAGCCAACATAAAGATAATCCCAAAAATTTCTGGTCCTCCATTAACCAACTATTACACACAGGCTATCAAAGCAACCCATCCCCTGACCCACACAACCCCCCCCCCGAACTTGCCACCCTCTTCAATTCCTACTTCATTGACACCATAGCTAATGTAACCACAAGCTTTCCTACAGTTAACACCACCACTATGAGACAACTGATGACCAAATCATTCCAGAAAACAAACCTACCCTTGACTCCAACCTAAAATTCTCCTGCATACCCACCACCACAATAAGCTAAAACCCTGTACTCTGGCCCCTGACAATCTACCCCCACACTTCCTGCAGCTAGATGAAAACTCTATAGCTTATCCCATCGGCATGCTCATTAACATATCGATTAAAGAATCCCTTGTCCCAGACATCTGGAAAAAAGCATTCATTCTCCCCTTACACAAAGGCAGCACCAACACAAACACCACAGACGTTTGGTCCCTAACAATTAACTCACCCCTCTCTAAAATACTGGAAAAATGCATCCATGCCCAACTCCTCAACCACCTGCTTGAAAACCAAATTCTGTCACCCACTCAGCATTGTTTCAGACCAGGACACAGCACCACTACTGCCTTCCTCTCCTTCCTTGATACAGTTAACTGGGCACAGGATTCTGGCAAAATAATCACTTCTGTTTTCCTTAACCTCTCCAAAGCTTTTGATATCATTTCCCACACCATCCTCTTCTCTAAACTATCCACCTTCCACATTTCCCCACCTACCCTACAATGGTTCAACAACTACCTCTCCAATAGGCAGTAATCCACCAAATGGCAACAATCTTACTCTCCCTTTCTCAGGACTTCCACAGGGGTACCCCAAGGATTCATACTTGGTCCTCTCTTACTTAGCATCTTTATTAACAACTTTTACTCCACTGTCCCACAGTGCCTAGTAATTCAGTATGCTGATGACTCTTCAATAATATACACTGCAAATACCTGCTCTGAACTCCAGCAAATCACCAGAATGCCTTCACCTCTACTGAATTTTGGATGCTTAACAATCATCTTGTCCTTAATCCAAAAGAACAAAATTAGTACTTTTTGCCCCTAAGAAAACCACTCCTCTAGATAAACTCTTCACTAACCCAAGACAATGGTACTACAGAAGTTGCCCCACACACTAAACTATTAGGTATTATTATAGATGAAAACCTTAACTTTGAACTACACATAAACAATAGCAGCAAAAAAATACACCAAAAGCTTGATAAGCTCTACAAGCACCAACACTTTCTTAGCCTCTCTACTAGACAAACCCTTGCAACCACCTTTTTTTACCCTGTCTCCTTTATGGTGCCCCTCTCCTCACCAATATCCAAAATTCTACACAATCCAAACTTGATGTGTTACTATAAAATAGCAACATTTGCCACCAAGGCCAAATTCTCGTCCCACCACTGTAACTCACTGAAACAATTAGGCTGGCTGGAACTCCCCCACCATCTCTCATTCACCCAACTAACTACAATGCACAAAATAATCTACAGACCCACAAACTATCCTGCTGTCTTGACACTACTTGCCAAATACTTACCCAACAGGCAACTAAGATCTGAAAATCATCTACTTCTAAAAGTAGAAAAGCCCACCTTACCTGCTGGTCAACTCCTCTACTCCTTCATGTCAGCAAACCATGGAACTCACTTCCACTTTCTATAAGAAACACAGGCAGCACCACCACCTTCAAACAAACACTGAACAATTATCTCAACTCTTCCTGGCTATGTACCTGCTCTATAACCTAACCTCTTCCTTCTCCTTAGTTATTTTTTTCATCACTTGTTGACACTGGTACAATAATGATGATTAATATATCTCTGTTTATACCTCTCTGATTGAAATCATCTTGCAACCAACTAAATTCCTGCTTTTATGTATATATCCTATACATATACTGTATATATTACTGTAACCAAACCAACTAAATTACAGTAATATATACAGAATATATACATAAAAGCAGGAATCACTATGTGTAACACTTCTACTTCCGTACCAATTAAGTTTTTTTCTGCATCTGTGTTCTTGTCAGAGCTTTTCTCCCTGGGTCTCCACTGAAAATGGGCTCTTTTAGGCCCAGTAGACTTTCCTAGTAAACAAATGCAATAAATAAATAAAACAGGTTTTGTTTCTCACCTTTGGTCACTGCTTAGTTATTGGCTAGGCGTGCACTACTCTGCAGATTGGTTGCTTAACATTTCTGGGTGAGGGGTTGGCCTAATGATTAAGGTCTTCACCTTACAGGTACATGGTACAGAGTTTGAGAATGACCTCTGGGTATTGGCTGGACTTGTAATAGTCTGCAAACTGATAGGTTCATAGGTAAAAACCCAAACCTGCACATCTGTAAATCAAATGGGACTAGGGCTACCCATTTCAGGGACCTAAATATGGCCTACAACTTAAATAGGACATGCTGGAGGGACAGATTTATCTACCAGAGACTGCTGTGTCTTTGGAATAGGCTACCAATTCATGTGAAACAGAGCATGTCTATGACACTGTTCAAGAGGAACTTGGATAAGTGGATGGGGCACCGTAAATTCTTCCCAGGGAAAGAGCCCACAACCCTCCTGAACATGGGCAGTCATCCCTAAATGCAGTTTTGGGTATAGACTAGCATTTCTATGGTATTACATTGGGATGAAACGGCTAGGCTTAAAATTACCTCTGGCTCAATAGGCTAGTAATATCCTATGATCCTAAATACTAGGCTATGAACAACCAAAGAGGTTAGTGAGGAAAAAGAAAAAAAGGAGAGGTTTTGTGAATATTTCAAGTCAGGAAATAATTCTTGCCAAATTGTCCAGCTGCTCTTTTAGTTTTGCTGACTGATCCATCTTCGTGAGCCCTGAATCACAGTATGGTGGCACTTACTTGATCTACTCTTCTGCAAATACTTCCCCAACAGCCTGTGTTTGCAGCTGTTAAACTGTTGTGGTGATTGCTTGCTTGAAAAAAGTGTTGTACTTCCAACACTACCAATACTAGGAAGCTACAATAAGCTCTACTCAAGTATTAGATACTAAGGAACATGACTGTGTCACTGTTGTTAGTTAATTACTTGGATACTCTTAAAATAATTAACTTAATTTACTACTGGATGGCCACAGCTCACATATTAGGAAAACATTTTTATGACTTGATGGGGGCTTCTCAAACACACATGAAATTTGTATTGATATATATGCATTGTAATCTTGACTAATTACCAAAGATTTGGCCAGTTTAAATGTGACTTTGTCAAAAGGGATGAGAAATTCTTCCATTAACCCCCATGATGCAGTGAACTACCAATAATTAACTTAATTTACTACTGGATGGCCACAGCTCACATATTAGGAAAACATTTTTATGACTTGATGGGGGCTTCTCAAACACACCTGAAATTTGTATTGATATATATGCATTGTAATCTTGACTAATTACCAAAGATTTGGCCAGTTTAAATGTGACTTTGTCAAAATGGATGAGAAATTCTTCCATTAACCCCCATGATGCAGTGAACTTGGAGGTGATTATCTGAATAACAAGGATACAGCAGTATAGGCTGTAGCAGAGTTTTGAGGTAATGGACACAGCACTGTGATTTAGTGGGGTCTATATTAGATCAACAAACGATTAAATGTTCGAATCTCTAAAGGTCGACCTTTACGGATCGAACATTTAATTGTTCAAAAATATTTAAAAAAAAAACGAAGTTACAAAAACAAAAAACAAAAAGTGATCCAAAAGAGAAGCACAGGAGCAAACCAAGGCTGACAACAAAAATCTGCATAAATCCAGCAGTCACTGAGGCTTATTCAAGCAGCAGAAATAAATGCTAGTTCAAACAATGACTGAATCAGTGCCAAAGACAAGTAAAATCCAAGCTGTTTTATTGGTAAGCGCTTTCACCCTGTAAGGGCTTTGTCAAACCATAAGAAACAAACACTGAATAAAATCAAGTCACATTTTATAAGGAAATAGGGCTGACATCACTTCCTGTTCCTGATTAAAACTTTTCAGTATGCAAAAATAATCTTTTTCTTTCGGCTTTTCCCAGTTAGGGGTCGCCACAGTGGATCATCTGTCCGCTCATGATTGGCAGTGGAGTTTTTACGCTGTTGAGTTGTCAGCCCGGCGCCCAACCTTCCACAGAAGACACACACACACACACACACACACACACTCACACCTAGGGCCAATTTGGAGTGTCCAATCCACCTACTGCATGTCTTTGGGATGTGGGAGGAAACCGCAGTACCCGGAGGAAACCCACGCGACCACAGGGAGGACATGCGGACTCCACACAGAAGGCACCCCAGCTAAGAATCGAACCAAAGAACCTCTTGCTGTGAGGCGGCAATGCTAACCACTGCACCACCGTGGCCGCCCAGTAATGTCTATAAAAAATGTATACAGAAAACTATATATATAAACAATATATATATATATATATATATATATATATATATATATATATATATATATATATATAAAAGAATATATATAAAAATATACATCTGTATGTAAAGGCAAATATAAAACATTTATTAACATTCTAAAATATGTATGTTTATCTCACAGTGAGTCTCCTATTCTTAAGAACAGGTTTCAACGGAATTTTCTCATTCAGACTTGGTTTCCGGTCTGCTCTAAGTCTGATAATCCATTTTAATTCCAGTGTTTCAGTGTAATTGCATATATCCCCTACCCTAACACTGGGTTCATTGATCTGTATAACTAAGAATACAAATGATTGTGTATTGTCACTGTCTATAATGTGTTTAGAAAGTGCACTGCGTGGAGACAGTGTACGAATGTGATAAAGGTGTTCCCTTACTCTGTCTCATAGGCGTCCGTCTGTATTGCCTACGTAGAATGCTTGACAAGCAGTGCACTTAGCTAAATAAATGACATGTGATGTATTGCAATTAGCACAGAGTTGAAACCTGAAACAATAGGAAGTAACTGGGTGAATAAACTAGGAAGTAACTGGGTGAATAAACTGGGAACTGGTATCTACAATTTTGCAAAAATTACAACAATTACATGGAACAGTACCCACAATATTGTTCAAACACTCATTAGGCTGTGTAGATAGGCGAGGGTAACAAAGTAATCTATGTAGGTTAGACTTGCTCCTATATCTAAAATAAGGCTCCTCACTAACAATGTCTTTAAGTTGTGAATCAAGTAAAAGTATATTCCAATTCTTGTTCAAAACCTCTCTTATACTGTTTATGTCTTGCGTATAATAGTATATTTTATTTATTTTATTTGTTATAACGGTGACATGGCTGAACAGCTTGACATAGAACTGCCTTTTAACTTGAAAACTGCATCACAAACATCCGGGAGCCTGAATAGGTTTCTGTGATGCGTATGTGAGGAGAATAATCCGTTGATGACGTTTGAGGTATCTGAGGTCGAGACCGAGGTTAGGACATCACCGGAAGTGTTAAACGACCTTACGGAGTGTTTTGAACAACTTGAAGCTGATTTTTTTACAACTAAAATGTTTACAGACCCAAAGACAACACTTTGAAGTCTTTATTCAATGTAGGATTATTCCAAGAGGCCTACGTGTACTTAAGATGCCAACAACAGGTTCTACCTATCCAGAGTTGTTGTACAAGTGGCAACTACTCAGTCTGGAGGTCAGTATTAAGTACATGACTTTACTTAATGAGTTCTTCTTTCCTGAAAAACTGTTACTGAGGGAGAAGATCAAGAACTCACAAAACTTTATTTCTACTAATTTTCCTGCAGTTACTGTAGGTAGATTAACAGAGCGACTGTTAGACAACGTTTTTTTTTTGTATGAGAAGAAGCTACTTGAGGAAAAACGCTCTAAAATATGGAGGGACACAGTGGATTTTAAAAACGGCCAAGTCTTCTCTTGGTCAAGGACAGAATTTAACAGAAATGACAGTGTTAATTTTAATAGAAATAACACTGTTAATACTGCCAGTTACACCAATGTTAATGGCTCTTCTATTTTGTCTACAGAGAATAATGGAGTTGTAAGTGTTGTGAATTCTAATTTAAATCAAAGGCTTAGTCCCAATGTTCGTTTACCTGAAACCGTGGATGTTACTCATGATGTGGATGTTAACCAGGGCACACAGATAGTGGGTAGTGTGAATATAGGTAATGATTTACAAGAACACTCTGACTGTACAAATGATATACATGGAAATACACAACCAACTAACTTCAGTACAGACTATACCCACCCTTCAACCCAATGCCACCTCACAACCACTCCTAGTTCCTTCGGTCAGAAGGAAGGAGCCCTCTTTGGTGGGTGTACATGGGTTTACCCCTTTCCCCATAGATGAACAACACAGAGGAGGGAGGAACAGATCTACGAGTCGGGGCAGGCAGAAAAGGAAAGCCTCAGGAGGAGAATTTATGGGACAAACACTGAAGAAGATGTGGGACAAAGTCCCGAGACATTAGTTTGGAATCTTTTAGACAGGGTGTTATCCAAGGACGAAATAGAAATCCTTAACAGGGGTCTATCTTTTATACCTTCAGTTAGGAATCAAATCACAGACACTACTGTAGATGTGAGGTTGTTTAGTCGGAATGTCCAGCTTAAACTGGACTATGGTATTTCTTCTAAGGACACACCGCATAGTAAGATTTTTAAAAAACCTAGTACTTATGTACCAGTATTACATCCCCTACTAGATGCTTTTACGAAAATGGTAGAGGATGATTTGCACACCCTAGATCAGAATAACAGGAAGAAGTGGTACGGGAATTTAACCCCCAGATTGAGAACAGTTTTGAATAATCTAAGGGATGATAAAAACCTTATTATCAGACCAGCTGATAAAGGTGGACCCATAGTGGTGTTTAATAGTGTTGATTATTTACAAAAAATGACTCTCATGTTAAGTGACAGTGATTTTTATGAAATAATTAGTTTGAATGAAGTCTGGAGTAAGGTGCGTTACATATCATATATGTTGCAAGATTTATTACTCAATGAGGTTATAGATGAAGACCTGTTTAATTTTTTACATGTGATAGATCCCTTGATTCCAGTCATCCAAGGCCTCCCCAAGGTACATAAAAATCCCTGAGACCCACCTATGAGACCAATAGTGGCAGGGAGAGGTTGGGCAACGGAGCCCCTATCCATCTAACTTGAGAAACACCCAAGACCCTTGGTGAATGAATCTACACATATTCTTAAAGACACAAAACATTTTTTACTGGACTTATACTCCAAGAGTGTAGATCTACCATTAGATATGTATTATAAAATGGTTACCCTGGATGTACAGTCCCTTTTTACTATGATACCTAACACTGAAGGTGTTGAGAGTGTTATGAGATGTTTACAGAGCTGTGAAGCCTATAGTCCAGCTATGAAAGATTTATTTGGTGCCTTGTTGGAAATTGTCCTGGAAAATAACATCTTTCTTTTTAATGAGGTAGCCTATATTCAGAAGGATGGCGTGGCTATGGGCACTTCATGTGCCAATAGCTACGCCAATCTTGTCATGCTGGACTGGGAACGTAGTAAGCTGTTTGTCCTAGATAGTTTTAAGAAACATGTTGTTTTCTATGCACATTTTGTTGATGATCTTTTCCTCCTGTGGACTGGTACAGATAAAGCCCTGGATGACTTCCATAAAGAGATTAACAGTTTAACCATGTTTTTGAACTTTTCTATTGAAAGTTCGATTAATTGCATTACTTTTTTGGATGTTTTTGTTGATTGACTGCCAAACGGGATGCTCAATACTGGAGTCTTTAGAAAAATGTGCTATAGGAATTCCCTACTACATCGGGAAAGTATGCACCCCAATTACATATATAAGAACTTGATAAGGGGACAGGCGATAAGAGCATCCAGGATGAATCCATATTATGATAGCTTCTTACAAGAGTTGTCAAACTTAAAACAGGCTTTTACAAAGAGCATATAGGCCAGATGAGATCACCTCCCACTTTGAAGGTGTTTTGGAGATGAGGAATGGTATTGCTAGACCATATTTCTCACAACCATATCCAGAAGAGAATGTACTTGATATATGTCCTGAAGTTAGGAATCCACCAGTTAGATTTTCTGTTAGTTATACGCAAGACATAAACAGTATAAGAGAGGTTTTGAACAAGAATTGGAATCTACTTTTACTTGATTCACAACTTAAAGACAATGTTGGTGAGGAGCCTTATTTTAGATATAGGAACAAGTCTAACCGACATAGATTACTTTGTTACCCTCGCCTATCTACACAGCCTAATGAGTGTTTGAACAATATTGTGGGTACTGTTCCGTGTAATTGTTGTAATTTTTGCAAATTTGTAGATACCAGTTCCCAGTTTATTCACCCAGTTACTTCCTATTGTTTCAGGTTTCAATTCAGTGCTAATTGCAATACATCACATGGCATTTATTTAGCTAAGTGCACTGCTTGTCAAGCATTCTACGTAGGCAAGACAGATGCCTACGAGACAGAGTAAGGGAACACCTTTATCACATTTGTACATGCAGTGCACTTTCTAAACACATTATAGACAGTGACAATACACATTCATTTGTATTCTTAGTTATACAGATCAATGAACCCAGTGTTAGGAGAGGGGATATATGCAATTACACTGAAACACTGGAATTAAAATGGATTATCAGACTTAGAGCAAACCGGAGACCAGGTCTGAATGAGAAAATTCCTTTGAAACCTGTTCTTAAGAATAGGAGACTCACTGTGAGATAAACATACATATTTTAGAATGTTAATAAATGTTTTATATTTGCCTTTATATACAGATGTATATTTATATATATATATATATATATTGTTTATATATATATATAATTTCCTGTATACATTTTTTATAGACATGTATTATTTTTGCATACTGAAAAGTTTTAATTAGGAACAGGAAGTGATGTCAGCCCTATTTCCTTATAAATTGTGACTTGATTTTATTCAGTGTTTGTTTCTTATGGTTTGACAAAGCTCTTACAGGGTGAAAGCGCTTATCAATAAAACAGCTTGGATTTTACTTGCCTTTGGCATGGATTCAGTCATTGTTTGAACTAGCATTTATTTCTGCTGCTTGAATAAGCCTCAGTGACTGCTGGATTTATGCTGATTTTTGTTGTCTGCCTTGGTTTGCTCTTGTGCTTCTCTTTTGGATCATTTATTTATTTTATTAGTAACAGGAGCATTTGGACCGTGATAACATTTACTCTTATAGTATAAAAAACAAAAAGTGTAAGCAGGGGGGCAAGCCCCCTGCACCCCCACACCCTCCAACTTAAATATACCAACTCCAAGATCGCGCTACAGTGTAGGGAAGAGGAAATTTCCTGTTTCCGCACTTTAGTGCACTGATGTGCAATCTCGGAGGTGGCATATTTAAATAGCGGGGGGTGGGGGTGCAGCCCCCCATGGTGCAGGGGGGCTTGCCCCCTGCTAAAACCCTTTTCTGTTACTTTTTATTTAATTTTTTTATTACATCTTCAAACATTTAAATGTTCGATCTCTAAAGGTCCACCTTTAGAGATTCGAACATTTAATCATTCGTTGATTTTAATATACACCTGATTTAGTGCTGCAGACCTTGTGAACTGCTCCAGAAGTAAGGGCTGTGGGCGGGCTTTGAAGCCAGCACAGGTCCACCAATGCACACATACATATTTTATTCACGATGCTCCCAAAGTAAAGACATGATTACAATAATAAACAAATGTGATTACAACCAATAAAATGTCCTGGCCACCAGCTTCAATTTTATTCACCTTCTTGGTGGTGGGACAAATGCAGCCATTCTAAGGCTACAACCCCAGTAGGCCAGAGGATCCAGGTGGACTGCAGCAAACACAGGAGAAAGGGCAAAGTGGAAGTTCTGAATGAGAGATAAACAATTCATCAAGTTATCATTCAGGAAAACATCCCTTAGTCAACAAATATGGTAACAACTGATGACATGACAAGGTATCAGATGACAGTCAAAGTACAAATCAAGATTTGCACTTTTTCCCCCCACAAACAGCATGAAATACTGAGACATAGGTCTGTGATCCAAGAGACACTTCCTTTCATGGCAAGATCAGAGATTTAGCAAATACTCTGTTGAGCAAGGAATAATGATGTGTGTGTGTGTGTGTGTGTGTGTGTGTGTGTGTGTGTGTGTGTGTGTGTGTGTGTGTGTGTGTGTGTGTGTGTGTGTGTGTGTGTGTGTGTGTGTGTGTGTGTGTGTGTGTGTGTGTGTGTGTGTGTGTGTGTGTGTGTGTGTGTTTTGTGTGTTACACTGTTCTAACAAAAATACAGAATCTACAATATAATTCTGAAACAGCCTTGCAGGCTAGGGTTCCAGTCTGTTTTCATCTCTCGGCACTCTGCTTATACAAATGCAGCAGAAAGTTCCATGACCTTGACAAATCTGTTTTTATGGTAGTGGAAGATCAGCATTGTAGGTATCACACTTCGACTATTAAAAGGCGGGGGTCACATGTCCCTGCATCTGTTGCTAAAGTTTAATCACATTTCCAACACACACACTGCTTCAGCTTTACACATCTATGCTCCACAATTTTAAGTTTCAGATAACTTGGATGATTTATTTCTTTTAATATGTTATGCGACAGCTTTATCACTTACATGTAAAGGGCATGTGAACAATGGGGTAACATCTGCAAAATTGGTTTCTGGAACACAGAAGTGTGGTATATTAATTTTGATAAAAACAGTTAATCTGATAATTTAGAAACATTTTTAAACAGTTTACTCTATTTTCAGCCTTCCTAAAAGCTCTAACTACTGCAGTAGTGTTAAGAACAGCAAACTACAGTCTGGAAAGGACTGCCACTTAAGTCTCTTTGCGGAAATCCAGTTAATATATGTCTGTGAAATATATTCTACAGTATTTTGTGTTAGTTTTACACATATAATATATATACATATTGCATGCACTGTAAAATAAGTACAAGAATTTTAACCAGGCACAATGTGATACATCAAGAAAAGGTGCATTTTTTATCATTGTATTTACTCAGCAGCTAAGCTGAATGAAATTAAACGGTCTATTTAAAGAATTTTAAGAATTGTATACAGAAAGACATGTTTTCCACTTAAACTGAGGAGAGAACGACAGCATTGTCTTCAAATATTAACAGAATAAATTTAATTATTATTTATATTTCTGAGGAAGCTCTTCCTGTTCATGGATTCTTGTTATGTTTCTCACATTTCATCATTACTTTTATTCCAAGACCCTTCTTTGTCGTTTCAAAAGCTTCAAGGGCCTGCTCCAAATTGAATCGATGTGTGACTAATGGTCTAACATCCACCTTCTTTGACGCAAGCATTGCTATTGCCATAGGCCACCTGAAATGCACAGAAAAATAGATTTTTTAAACCACTGTAGTAAAATAACTAAAAAGTCAAGAGAGGCAAAAGAAAGAATGTAGGAAATAATAAGGGTACCTGCAAGGCATTTTCAGTTTAAATAAATTACGTTTTGATTAGAAGAGAATAATGTGCAACAGTCTACAGAGTTGCTGTTATATATATAAAAATGCATGTATAACGGCATTGTATTTTTATTTTTTATTTTATTTTATTTTTTTTATTTTTATTTTTATTTTTACTTTTGCTTACTGGGTTTGTCTGAATGGGTTTTGTTAAAATCCCATTTTTAGTACACTCCTGGGGAGAAAAGCTCCAACACACTGCAAACATTCTTAAGCAGACATTCAGTAATATACATGAACATTAAATAATACACATTAACAATTATACATACATTTGCTAACAAAGACAGCTATGCATTAATAGTTAGCATTTGAAAAGTAGTGGTTTTTCAGATAGATAACAGATCATGTGATTAGAGCTTCGAAATTCAAAGAAATGGAGGTGAGGGAAAGAACTAGGTAGAGCAGAAAATATTAATACTGTAGTTAAGATGAGATGTATAAAGCAGGTTCAGAGGTAATTATGTACATGGCTATCACAAGGTTTGCATTATAAGTATAGAAGTGGAGGGTGAAAGAGCTCAACAGTGGGGATCCTGGTCCCGTTTCTGAAAGACTTGCACTCAGTGTAAGTGATCAGTTACACTAACAGCATGACTAGAACAGGTGTTATGGAATCTGGTGCCAGTAGTAAGCCTGTTTATAGTTAGACCTTACACCAAAGTAAGTTACTTAAACTGGGAGAAGGTCTTTTGGAATCAGGGCAGACTTACACTGAGAGTAACTCTTTTGGATTCTGGCTCCCTGTTGAGCTTAATTCTAGGCTGGCACTTGAAAGAAACATGAAAGGTGTAAATAAGTTGGAGACCTCGGCCACTGGTGAAACACCACTATTCTTATTGCTTTTTCACTTACCCAGTGAAGCGGGAGGAGCCCCACTGGGGCTCTCACTTCTGGCTGCAAGCCTGGTCAAAGAATTATACAGGTGTCCAAAGGTGAGCTCAGAAATACAAAAACCTCCTGTGCCACCACTCATATGTCACAAAATAATGTATATCACTGGAAGATACTAACAAAACTATTCAGTCATTGGTGAAGACTAGTTGTGGGGTATAGGATTCTGAATGAAGAGAAATGGACCGATGAAATGGCAAGCTGAAGGTAACAGTGGCATTTGTAAAGGAGCAGATGCACTGATTTGATAAGTGAAGTTTTAGTTGTGTTGTTTGCATTCTGATTAGATTTCAGTGGTAGTGGGATATGGTTCAGTAGTTTAGCTACATTATTTGAATACAGAGCTTTACTTGCAGTATTATATGAACATTTCTTTCTTGAGTAGCTGCGCTTTTTTTAAGACTCAGAAGAATAACTGGCATTTTACAATGAATTTCCACTTCTGAGAAACCTGAATAGTTAATGAACTAAACACAGCGTGATAGTGATGTATGATTGTATCATTCTGTTGTAACTGGCTACAGGAAAAATAATTATGCTAAATACTCCTTTTCAAAAATAGCAGTAAACTATTCCAGGACTGTGTTACAGTGCATCATTATCACTCCTGGGGAAGTCACAACGCTCTAATTCTTGCATTAGCAACACCACTATAATCACAGTCACTTTTTTTTTTTTTTTTTTACAGACATCTCTCAGCCTGCTTTAAATTTGCACCTAACTGCATAATACAGTTCTACTTGGGTTCAATAGATAAAACAAAATTGTGCTATTTTTATTACACTTTAGTACCATTAAAACATTTCTTTTTTCCCTTTTTGTCACCTTTCTAAATGACAACAACAATAATAGCTGGGAGTACACAACTCGCATGTCCCCAATTTTACAAAACTCTCCCTAATGCCGACTCATTTCTGCACTGCCCCTAGTGATTTTTTTCAGGTAAATCACTGAATATTACTGTCATTAATGTGAGATGTTAGAGTTTCATAATATTGTTTCTTCAGAAAATGCATGCAGATGTAAAAACTGTTGATCTATTAACTTTTTAAGTAATTTAGAATATTTATAAGTTATCCCTGGTTTTGGGCCTTTACACCATGCCATTACTTCTGCCTTTGTTCAGAATTCTTGGGCACAGAAGTTGTGAGGTATGAGTGGGAGTGTCTTTGGACATGCAGCTGTGTCCATTTTGCTTCCCTAAATGGAGACAGTCGATCATCAGCTGGCCTTCTGTTTGATAATGAGGCCAGAATTCTCAAATACGCAAGAAATACTCATTCTCAGCCTTGGAGCAGAATGTTCAGTGCTTAAACGTGGGTTTTACAGAAGCAGTGTTGTTAATGTAACTTGCTGCAGTTTTGTCACAAAACCCTCAGCAATTTCTGAGAAGTAGGGAAGGTGTATGCCATTAAGCAGATGACACAATACTGTCTTGTATAACAAAACGCCCATAATTAAGTCAAACCTGAGTGAAATGAAAAGCTATTTCAGTTATATTTCTTAACAATACAATGTGTAATTACAGTAGGTATGTATTGTATTAAATCTAGTAATACAGACTTGGTGAATTAAATGCATCATGGCACAGCACAGCACAGTACCACGGGACTTCACACTACAAAGTGAAAAAGCAAAACACATGCATACTGGCATGGACAACTGGTCCAATGGGAGGTAAAAATTCCCCCTTATTGTGGCTGCAGTGACATTACAGTTGATTATATAATGGGGTGGGGAGGGTGTAGGTAGATTTCCTTCCAATGAAAATGCAAATGTATTTATTTATTTTTACAATTAACTGAGCCAGCATTTATACTGCTAAAAAAACAGATGTGTGGTTGTCTGAAGTCCAATATGTATCAGTGAGAAAAAATAATAATAATCAGAGCCAAGGAACTCGTGCAGGTGAAGGGCTGGCAGGTAAGGATTTTTTTTCTTGATCAGCTGGGGTTATGCCAAAGTATCAAAAAGGTAAGATGTTATAAAACATCTGCTATTATTCAAGCTGGAAAACTCTGTAGCAAGTAGAAAAAATGCCAAGAATAAGGTATTACCCCACATGATGGTGACAGTAAAAAATGAGAAGGAAACTCAACCAGCTGTACTCAAATATTACAAAAACTAATGGGAACCCCAAGCAAATCATTACTTTGGTGAAATTATTCACAATTCCACATGGTCTTTTGCTTTACTGTTGTACTGTACTTGGTCTGTTGCAGTCATTTTTCTTCTGTACTACCATCTCAAATCATAAAGTATTTCAAAAAAATTATACACTGTGGTGTTTGTATAGTGAATGTGTAAAGGAATAGTTTGCTGCAGGCTACACAGTAAAAAAAAAACGTACTTTAAAAACATTGTTGCAAAAAGCTTGTTTTCCAAACATAAATGAAGTAATTAATTCAACATTTTCCTCGGTTCATCCTGGTTAATGGAACACAGGAAAAATCTTGTCCATCTTAGAAAGCTTCTATAACTACATGTTGTCAGCAAGTTATTTCTGCCTAGTAAAGAAAACTTGTCACTGAAGTTCAGCGTTTAAATTTTGGCCTACTATCATGTAAGGTACCATAATACTAAATAATGGGGTTTCAGAATAGGCTGAGAACAAGAAAAGATTAAACTGAAGGGAAGGAGAAAGCTTCAAAGGGGAAGCGCTCCAGTCTTCTTTTGGTAGATGACAGAAGAGAACTTATAACTAATGTATTCTGATAAGGGTCTCCTTGCACACCCCATTTGAGGAATACGATTGTAATATGTTACTAACACCATATGTCTGAATTCCACAGACATAAGAGGAAGAAAAAGATATTACTCTGGAAAATGGAGGACTTGCTGCTCCATCAATAATGTATTGTAAGAGTACTCCAAAATGCCATCTGAAACTGCTCTTCCCCCTGGGAACTGTTATCACAACCTGCCTCAGTTAGTCATCCTGACACAGTGATTTCTTGGGCCGGAAGGTACAGAATGGAGACAGAAAAGATAATAAAAAAACAAAAAGGGTATGAAAAGTGACAACAAAAAGCATCCTGTTTTACCTAGTGTCAGAGTTCAGTGGTTAATGCTGCTGATTCACTGTTACAGTATGGTTTGATTCTGACCCCTGATTACTCTGTGTATGTGTGTTGAGTTTGTATACTCTCAACTACTTTCGTTTCTAGTAACCTGCCAAAACTATAACGGTTGGTTGACTTCTCTAAAAAAAGCCCTTATCTCTCTGTCTATCCATCTATATTTATTGAGGCCCAGTTGGTAGATGAAAGGCATCTATGTGCCATCCAAGGTTGTGGCTGAAAATAGTCTGTGAAGGATCATTTCAATTTTGTGATTAACATAAAAAAATTAATTACAAAAAGTTGCATACTGATGATCTTACTAATGGTTTCAGTATTTTTCAGTATTAGGGAAGTCATATTTACAATTGCATACTTACGTGTTACAGTATCTGAAAATGCCCTTGATGTCAACTTCTCGAACGGATGCATTCACAATAGGAATATTTACTAATGCAGGGCCCATACCAACTAAGACTAATGTGCCTCCAGATCGAGTAGCCTGTAAATGATCAGAAAATCTTTATGAATATTGATAGCATGTTTTAAAATGAAGAAAAAAATAAAATAGTGGAAGGATATTTCTTTGTAATGACACATGATCTCAGGAGATTGAATCAATTTGCTGCAAAAGGGAAGGAAGTAACCACATGGCTATTCATATAAACATGCATCACTTCACCATCTCAAATTACAAAGTTTCAGTCTTCTTCATATCAAAGTGAAATCCAGATCTTTCATTTTTCAATACTGTCCACCATCATTAACTCACGGTAGGATGTGAAAGTTACTTTCTTCCTCTAGATATGCAGCTACTTATCAAGCTCTTGATGTAGACCTTGAAATTCAAAGCTTTAGCGTACTACTATGTTCCCCTCCAAATGTCTTGGCAACCTAGCCTTTCTTTCTATTGCCCTATTGAGCCAGTCTCGACTCCAGTGGAGAAAATCCATTGGCTCATTTGTTGCCCTTAAAAACAAGAGTTGAGAACTAGGAGAATTACATCATCTGCAACAAGTTCAGGGATTTGACTGCTATAATTTTTATTCCCCCGTCTCTGGCTTGCTGTTCTTCCCAATCCGGTAGGACACATGCATGTTTCCATATATGATATTCCATTTGGGCTTTTATCAGGTCTTAATCATGTTAACAAAGAATACATTAAAAAAATGGGTTGCATTGCTTATTCTGTCATCTTCTGTGCCTGTACACATGTATATCTATATATATATATATATCTATATATATATATATATATATATATATATATATATATACACACACATATATATATAATATATATACACACACACAAACACACACACATGTATACACACACGAATATATATATATATATATATATATATATATATATGTGTATGTGTGTGTGTATATATATATATATATATATATATATGTGTGTATGTGTGTATATATATATATATATATATATATATATATATATATATATATATATATATATATGAGTCTACTTCATTTCACTGAAAATACACTTCACTGAAACTAATTTCATTGAAAAACTCATTTCACTGAAAATCAGTTGTCTGAGCACAGTTTGGGTATATATTATCTTCTGGAAAGAGTTATTCATTCAACTTGTAAGTATCCATGTCTATGGTTTCCAACATTTAAAATAGGTGAGGGGCTGTGCCCCCCCACCCCCTTACTATATATACAAATTCCAGGATTGCACTACAGTGGGAACACGGCATATACCTTTCCACGAAATGAGTTTCCAGTGAAGTGAGCTTTCAGTGAATTGTGCTCAGGCAACTGATTTTCAGTGAAATGAGTTTGCAATAAAATGAGTTTCAGTGAAGTGTGTTCTCAGTGAAACAAAGTAGATATATATATATATATATATATATATATATATATATATATATATATATATATATATATATATATATAGGATCACTACGAAATAACGAAATTCCACAAGCCCGAAATTCTGAATCCCGAGGATCAGAATCTCGAGATTGCAGAATCTCGAACGTAGTGAATGGGGAATGACATACAGTGCGGAACGGGAACTTTGTCATTCACTCCACTGTAGTGTGATCTCGGAGTTGCTATATTTAAGTTGCAGGGGGTTTGGGGGGTGCAGGGAGGCTTGGCCCCCTGCATACACATTAGAATAGCTTTTTGTCTGTTTTACTTTTTAAGTTTTGAGATTGCACAATCTCGAGATTCTGGTCCTCGGGATTCAGAGTCTTGGGATTGTGGAATTTCGGTACTCCATAGTGATTCCATATGCACACAAACATGTAGATACGTCCATATATCAAAAAAAAAGACATTGAATGCCAAGAAACTGAACACAACTGTTCAATCTCCAGCTGACCGAAAATTAGAAAAAAAAATTCAACAGTTTTTTGCAGTGGCAAGCTGCCCTGCACCCTACACCGCCTGCCAATTATATATACCAACTATGAAAGAGCAGATTCCCAATCCCCACAGTACTATGATCTTGCAAGAAAAAAAGCAGATACAAGAGATAAGCTTAGTTTCTGTCTTATACATATATGGGAATGCTGAATTTTGTGGACACTAACTATGGTCAGTATCTGTTTAGTCGACAAACTTGGTCAGCTCAATGGACTGTCGACAGGTGTGAGAGATTGCGCAATTCACAGGATTCACAGGTATGTACTAGGCTAATGACCACAAGGGTCTTTTTAATCTCGGCCATGCATCCTAAGTCTCTGACAACTTCTAATATCCTTGGTAGTGTAAACAGGAGCTTGGGAGATTAAACATTTACAAGCAGGGTCCTAGAGGATGACCTATTTGCAGCAATATGCCCATTCCCTGACATTGCCCAATCTTGGAATTGGTATATAATTAGTAGGGGTTAGAGGGGGGCTTGCCCTCTATTTTTATTGTGAACAACGATGTTTGGCCTATTTGACTTTAATAAGAAGACCTATATATATATGTATGTATACACACACACACACACAAAGATATACATAGACAAGCACTACCCTAGTTGCCTTTGAGGGCCTTTTTAAGTCTAGCCAATTTCCCTTTTTGTGCTCAAAATAACCTATCCCATTTAGTTATAGACTGGTCTTACCCATCCCATGGCCTATAATTATATGTTACCCCTAATGAAAATAACTGGGATCATACCATTAATAATTTGGGGAACCCATGAATGGGATAAGGCATTTAGAAGCTGCCTCTATTCATTAGTAGTAGAGAGGGCAGTGCTGGGGTGAATTTTCTGTTTCCCATCCACAAATCTAACTTACACTTGAAGATGGACAGGGATGAACTTTGTTTTATGTGGATGGGGAGTCTGTTCATTAGCAGTGGTATCTTCTGCAAAATATACCTCTTCCTCCAAACCATTCTGTTGATATTGCAGAAAAGGATTAGACCCTAGACTGAGTATTTCTGATACCATTTGAGTTGCTGATGTGCACTAAATCCATTAGTAATGGTTCGGAGGATACCCTGTATGCCAAACACAGGTCACCTCTTAGCAGTTTGAAGGATACCGAGTATAGTGACATAGCATTGAGCCTGTCCATGTAGGACATACTGCTTAGGCCTTGTACATGCCAAAGGGGACATTATATTCAATGACTGGCCTAATAAGGGCTAAGTAAAGGGGAACAATGACATAACTAGATCTAGACATAATCCATTTGTTTATAAGCTGTACAATATAGGAGAACTTCCTTACAACAGACACATGCTCATCAAAGGTTAGGTTACTGTCCACATAAGTACCCAAATCCAGAACAACTGGGTCAACTCTTAGGGGCATAATGTCAATGTGGTAGCTCCCTGGGGTAGATGACTTCCCAAAGGATACAATAATGCATTTTCTACCTTCAAATATTTTTTTTATTTTCAATTAAAATAACATTTACATAATATTTTTAAATATCATTTTAAACTATATACAATATTTACAATAGCCTGATTTTCAGTTATATACACTGTATGTTATTAAATATAGAATTAACAGATCAGTTATTAGAGATACAATATTGATTATTGCAGAGTGTCCAACAAAGATTTAACTTTCTTCCGATGATTATTTACCAATGGCCTAGGATAGATTTGTAGTTCTTTGATTTTTATTTCCATCTATGCAGTTGTTTTCAGTAAAGTGTAGAATTCTTCCAAGGTAGGGGGTGTATTTGAATTCCACCTTCTGGTTACGCATTTCCTAGATATAGCAAGTATTGTCCATAACAAATACATGTTTGTCTTATTCAGGTAGGGACCTTCATTTACAGTTAGTATAATCAATACTTTAGTTAAGGTAAAGGATTCATTAAATAAAGCTTGTAAAAATGATTGATTCCATTCCAATATGATTTAATTTTATTATATTCATAAAAAATATGAATCCAGTCTGCTTTATTTGACTTTTCACACCTCCAGCAAAAAAACATCTGTAGTAGTACTGATCTTTTTAATTCTATCTGGTGTTAAAAATGCTCTATGTAAGTATTTCCAGTCAAATATTTCTAGTACTGTGTGTTAGAGGTGTAATAACTGATAATAAGATGTTAGTTTTAATTTCTTCTGTTAACTGCAATGACTGACCTTTTGTTAAGAACTGCCAGTATGATGGTTTGGGAATTGTTTTATATGTTATTAACTCTTTATATAGATTTGAAATGGAATTTTTCTTTTCACAACTATTAGTCTCAAGCTAAATGCCAAAAAATGCATAGTCATCACGTTTGGGAAAAACAAAACACCCATGAATTATCACATAGGTGGCAGCCCCCTTAATACAGAAGAGGTAATAAGAGATCTGAGGACCCAGGCAGATAGTAATCTCTCCTTTGACAATCATATTGTCAAAGTAGCTAGGAAATCCTTCTATGTAGCCCATCTAATTACTAAAAGGTTTGCATCTATAAATAAAGAGGTTATAGTGCCCCTCTACTCGTCACTCATCAGACCCATCATAGAGTACAATGCCTCATTTGGGATGTACCTCACAAGACACTTCCAACAGCTGGAAAGACCACAAAAGTACCTCACCAAGAGGATTACTGGCCTCAAACATATGTCCTATGCAGCCTGACTGGAAAAACTCCGGCTGTACTCAGTGGCATATTGGTTACTCAGAGGTGATCTCTGCCTGACTTACAAAGCCATGTCCAACTCAGAATTGATGGACATGCTCCACCTAAAGAAATCCAATTCACTGCGAGCCACTCACTCTAGTGAGCTAAACCTCGCCACAGCAATAAACAGAACATGCTGGATGGATAGATTCCTGTCACAGAGACTCCCCATGCTTTGGAACAAAATTCCTAACTACATTAGGCAGAGCCCCTCACTAATACTCTTCAAGAGAAACCTTGACGAGTGGATGGGTAACAGAAAAAACACCCCTGGGATCACTTCATTGGCTCTTCTTGACAGGGGCTCAGTTAATTAATCAATGGGGAGGCGAAACCTGACACACTCTGGCTAGGCTTATAAATGCCCTCGGGCAGATAGCCTAGTACCTACCTATGAACCTATACATAAATTCATACAGAAAACTTATTAGATTTGGAATATCTTTAAATGAGGAATTATTAATTAATCTGCATAAATCTTTGTACATTAAAATGCTTTGTAAGGTTAACCAGTCCTGTGATGGAATATTGTAAGCAGTGTTTATCATATGTACATCTAAAACATTTAATTTATTTACACATTGAAACCAGCATAAGAATCCATTTTGTTCCCAGGAGGTTATTGTTTCCCTATATATTTTGTGAGGAAAGTTCTTAGTGATGGTAAATGGGGTTAAAAGGTCAAACCAAAACTTTAGATCTATGTTTGCATTGATAAGTTTCCTAAAGAAATTGATGTAATGATTAATCAGTGTTAGTTTAGAAGGTTTTGTTATATTATATTGTATACTTATGCATAGTATGTACCAGGGTTTGTTTGATTTCTTTACTATTAATTTTTTTTTAACAGATTAAATTAATTTGTTAATATAGCCATTGTTAATTCTTTCCAGTTGGCAAAATAATTCGGGTTTATCAGTCTATTGTAGTTTTAGGCACAGATGCTTTTATATATGTTTCTATTTCTGGGAAGTTCAATCCTCCTTGTTTCCAGGGTCTAATGTGATGAGTTAGAGATACTCTACTCTTTTTGGGATATCATAAAAATTTTATTAATAATGAGTTTATTTCTTTAAGAATGCATCATTCAGGAATTAACTGTATTGATAATGCTACATATAGTATTTTTGGCAATAAGACCATTTTTATTAATTGCAATCTGTCTTCAAAAGTTAATATAATTTGTTCCACTTTTCTATATATATTTTTATTGCTTCAATAATATTTTTATAATTTATTAATATTGTTTCGTTTATATTTTTGCATAACACTATTCCTAAATAATTTAGCGTAAGTTCTTGTTTTCCTATGATGGATTTATCTGTAACTTGTAGTTCTTTTTTCTTATTTAAAAATAGAAATTTTGATTTTGATCTATTAAAGTGTAGACCTGAAATCTTATAAAATTTCTCCATTACTTCTTCTAGCTCTCCTAATGACTCTCTCGAGTTTGATAGGGTTAATAAAATATCATCAGCAAAAAGCATTATTTTAGATATGTACTGGTCATAGACTTGAACTGTGGTGGTGGTGCTGTGGTAGCATTATCGCCTCACAGTAAGACATTGTCCTGTTCGATTCTCAGCTAAAGCGTCTTCTGTGTGGAGACATGTGTGAATGGGAGTACCTTCATTGAAGGTTGTGCGTCAGGGCTGGCAACTCGGCACGTAAAAATCTACTGCCAATCATTAGCGTACCGGAGTTCCGCTGTGGTGACCCCCTAACCGGGAAAAGCCGAAAGACGCAACAACAACAACTGATCATAGACTTCTATTCCTTTTATTCTTGGATTATTGGGTATTATTTCTGCAAGTATTTCTATAGCCAAAGCAAATAAAATAGGAGAAAGGGGGCATCCTTGTTTAGTACCTTTCATTATATGGATAGAATCTGAGGTGAAAGGATCTAATTTAATGTACGCTAACTTATTAATATATATGTTTTTTAGTAATAAGAGGAAGGGAGGAGGAAATTCAAATAATGCTAAAGTTTTAAATAGATATTCCCCAGTTGAGGGAATCAAGGGCTTTTTCTATGTCTAATCTGATTACAAGTGTTTTTCTATCTTCTTTATTCACATAATCTATAAGAGTAAGTATCCTTTTAATATTATCATGTTATCCTGTTATATAAAAATTCAGTTTGATCATTATTAATTGTCTTTGAAAGTGGGATTTTCATTCTGTTAGCTAGGATTGACATGACTATTTTGTAATCATTATTCAGTAATGATATAGGTCTGTATGAGGTGCAACTGTCTGATGGTTTATTACCTTTTAGAATTGGTGTTATGAGAGAATATTTCCATGAGGGTGGTATTTTTGCTTCTGACTGGACTTCTAGCAAAGTTTTATGAAAAAGGGAGATTACTGTTGAAGGGAATAGTTTGTAAATTTCTGTAATTATACCATCTATCCCTGGAGCTTTGTTAGATTTACTTTCTTTTATCTTGTCAACAATTTTTTTGTAGGATATGGGTTTTTGTAGGTCTAGTTTTAAGTTTTCGGGAATTTTTTTTATATTGATAAGGTTTGTATCTAAGTTTATTTGGTTGGTATCTAAATCTTCTTTTTTGAAGTGTTCTATATAATGGAACCAGAATGCTTCAAGGATGTCTCCTATATCTGATACTTTTTTCTCTTTCTTTTCATGATACATACTACCAACGTTAGTTGCTTTAGATTGTATTTTAAGTCTTGTAGATAAGTTATGTAGATATCTTGGGGAGGTGGCTAATGAGTTTATTTTAAATTTTTCCAAGGCTAGACAAGTTTTGTGTGTTAGAATTTCATTTTATTTTTTATTTAATTCCTCTGTTTCGTTTCTGACTTCTGGACAATTCTGATTTTTTTTTAGATTTTGCTGTCAAGAGTCTGGTTTGCAAGTCTAATAATTCAGTTTCCCACTCTCTAACTTTGTATTTATACCAGCTAAGGGTCTTACCAAATAAATACGCTTTTAATGAGTCCCAAACCATGACTCTACTGATTTCTGTTGTATTATTAATTTCAAGAAATAATTATAGTTCTGACAACATCCAGGGTCTGAATTCTTTAATTTTTGTGATATATGATGGAATTCTAGTTGAGAGGATTGAAGGTTTAAACTCTATTTGGAGCTTCATTACCAGAGAGTCATGATCTGAGAAGGGGCATGGAACTATTGAGAAGTTGAGGATTTTTGTTTGTAAATCTTGAACTACAAATAATTTGTCTATTCTGGTTTGTGTTCCAAATCTATGGTCTTTATGGGAAAATAATAAGGATTTATCATCTTTTACTTAAGTGTCTACTAAATGAAATGAATCAACCCATCTTTTTAAGGATTTTGAAATAGTTGCTATGCGAAAAGACTTCTTGGTGGTTTTAGAAGCTTCTATGGTACAATTAAAGACTCCTCCCGGTATAAGATTTGCTTTATAATTGTTGGAAATACAATCTAGGTGTTTTTTAACCATTCCTGCTCCAATTCCTGGGAACCAATATCAATTAGCTAAGGTCCATATTCTGTTATTAAATTTAATTATAACAAATGCTAGTAGACCTTCTTTGTCTTCATATTTATAAATAACTTTTGGAGTGATTATGTTTTTCTTCCAGAGAACTGATACTCCTTTTGTCTTTGTTCTATAGGAGGATTGAGCTAAGATTGTATAGTCCTTAGGGTTCCAAATAAAGCTATCATTAGTCTTAAAATGTGTTTCCTGGAGAAATATTACTTGTGCCTTATTTATTTTTAAATATTTTACTAAGTTTGATCTTTTATTTGCATTATTTAAGCCATTAATATTTAATGATAAGAATGTTAAATCCATTTCAAGTTATTGTTGGAAGAAACTTTTTGCTTTTTTTTTTTATTTTGGTTATAGTAGTTATACCATATTCTCTGACAACACTGAATGTTATTTTTATGTGTGTAAACTTGGGAGTGTCATTTAATGCTCTTTCATCTTTAAATACAAGTAGGGTAAAATTCTGATCAGACTTTAAAAAGTACTTCTATAAAACATCAATTCTAAAGTATCAAATACACGTAAATATGAATTTCCCATTAAACATGGAATGAAAGTAATTCCTAATCGAATAGATAAAGATAGATCTATTGGATTATCACTCATACCTTTAACCAACAATATCAACTGAGCTCCATATGTTAAATTATTATATGGAGAATTTTCTTAAAGGAGATATGAAATTCTATATTATTCTATTATTGTTCTATAGTATTTTATATATATATATATATATATATATATATATATATATATATATATATATATATATACACACACACACACACACACACACATATATATATATATCAGGATGGAATGTTAGCAGTGTAAACAGTTATGATGACTTAGAAAATATCCAATATTTAGTTACCCTTAAGAGATCCCAAACATGTCAGATATGTCATTTTGGATAAATTAAATGGAACAGAGGAGCATACACTAAATAAGCCAACAACAAACAGATTATTACTAAAATAATTTGACTAAAAGGACTCTGCAGGAGACAATGAGTGATTACCTATGAAATATGAATTTACTGTAGATGTACTGTCTTCCTTTACTTTCCCACTATTCAGCTCATCAACTTCAACTTACACTTATGAAAAAACATGGCTTTATCAGTGGTATACTGACTCTGAAAAGAGGTGCCCTACATTCTAGTGTGCAGTGCTTTTACATATTTATAGATTTAGGGAAAAGCCGAAAGACACACACACACAAAGCAGAGTCTAAGAATGAACTATGATCACCCTGACAATTCCTGTCCTGCATAGGGCACCTCCTGCTTCCAGAATGGGTAATCACATCAGGTCTAGAATGAATGTGAAGGTACCTATATGGTAATCAAGACTTACCTTAGGGAAGTATCAATCAAATAGCATTTAGAGCATCTTAGAGAGTTCTCAGGGCAGTTAGAATACTCTTAAGCCTCTCCTCCCTTGACCAAAAACAGAGATTTCCCTTCCCTTTCTTTCCCTCATTTTAAATCAGTACTAATAAAAGAAATTCAGCAAACATAGGTAAACAGAAATAACATTCAGTAGTCCGTCTTCTAGATGACTCGCAATCCATTAAACAAGTCAGTGACTAATATCACTTTAGTAAACATTATAAAGACAAATTAGAAATAAATTTCCAAGCTTTTTAAATTTTCTGATAAAGCAAAAAGTTAACAATAAGCTATTTTAACTAAAAGCATAAAGCATTTCAATTTTTCCTTGCATGTATACATTTCTACTTATATTGTAGTGTCAGTAGCTGTCTTTGAATTTTGTACAATATTTCACTTCTTCAAATCATTCCTTTTTCAATTCAGGTTTTGTTTTGTCAAAACAGCAACAATATTTCAAGGGCACAATTAATATTTAGACTGATGTTTCAAATAAATAACTTGTCAGTTGCCAATTAAGTTAGTTTAGAATCTATGGTTAGTGCACATGTAGCATGTTACAAAAATAATATGTATTTTTTCATGTGCTCTAGAGACTGTCATATGCAAGTGACATATATAATGTAGCATATATAGAGCAGATAGCTTATGGATTCAGGTTGTTAAAGTAAATTATGCTTATTAATCAGGCAGTTTCATTTAAATTCACAAGTAATTTGGGGGACATTTCAGTTGAGTTTCCAGGAATGTGTAGTCCAATGTGAGTAAATGAATCCACTTTTCGTAATAAACATATGTCACAATTCATTAAACAAAGCAGTCTAACATCTGTCTAATAATCATTATAAAGACAAAGAAGAGTAATTTCCTAGCTCTTCAAATTTTCTGATATTGCATAATGTTGACAGTAAGCTATTTCAACTGGAAGACTAAAACATTTCAATACTTCCTTGTGAATATATACTTTTACTGTAGTGCCAAGAACTGTCTTTGAAATCCTATGTGTTACTTCTTTCAAGTCATTCATTTTACAGTTCAGATAATATTTTGTCAAAATGTCAATAGCATTTCAAGGGCACATTTAATATTTAAACTGATATTTTAAATGAATAGCTATCAGTTACCAAGTGAGTTTGTACAGAGTGTGAGGTAACTGCAAAGATAACATGTTGCAAAAAGTAATATGTATCTTTTCATGTGCACTAGAGACTGACAATTTTAAGTAACATATAAAATGTAACTTTTACAGTGCAGCTTGTGAAATCTTTTTTTATATATATTTGTGAATACTAAAAGGAAATAATTCAAAGATATGTACATGAATGGAACATTTCAGAGTTAATCACGAACATGTCCCCAATCCCAATAAGCATAACAGTGACCATCATTAATCTAATAAATATTGTAATAATTAAGTTAACTATTCCAATTAGTCTATCCTAAAACTAGATTATTTAAGCAATAACCCACACCTGAGTGTGGGTAATGCCGGATTTACCCACGGTTGTGTGGTTTGGTCATGAGGGCGAAGCCTGAGTGGCCAAACAAAGACAACTGTGGGTAAATCCAGCATTACCCACACCCAGAAGTGGGTTATTGCTATTATACAATGACATTATTTAAGAAAAAAAACTTACTTTTCTTAAATAATGGCATTGTATAATGCCTCCATGCTGCCCTTCTGCAGATGTCTGGTATTCTGTGGCAGTTCTGATGTACTGCGCATGCATTTGCTTACGCAGTAAATCAGAGTTGTGGGTGGAAGCAACGGAGAAAGCAAGATCCCCATTGCTTTTTACAAAGTGTCTTGTTATGTTAAAGCTGTCTCGCTATGTTAAACCCATTTAACATAACAAGACAGCTTTAAAAAAAGCAACGGAAAAAGGAAGATCTCTGTTACTTGTTTTAAAGCTGTCTCGCTATGTTAAACTCCTTTAACATAGCAAAACACTGTCTAAAAAGCAACGGAGATCTTGCGTTCTCCGTTGCTGTAAAAAAAGACTTGTACTAAGAAAAAGTCTGGGCGACCTGACCTTTTTCCATTAGTATAAGTCTGATTTACAACGTGCACGCTGACCAATCAGCGTGCTCATTTTGGAATATTAATGGGGGGGTCATTGTATAATTTAGACTATTATTTATCTATGTATACATAGTGAGTTATTAAATATATACAGACTATATTAGTATAGTAAATAGGAGAGAATTTAGAAAGGGAGACAAGATGCAGTTAAAATAATAATGAGAAAAGAGAGAAGAGACAGAAAGAAAAGAGAAATTTAAGAGAAAACACATATACTATGTATGTTGATTTACAGTATAAATATAACCCTCCTTCTGTGAAAGAAAAGTACCCTGTTTTACATACCTGAGGTAATGTGAAAACTCTCATGTGCCATATATTTTCAAAAAATATAGATAAAGATTCCAGTAGTTAGCTACCTTTGTTTTAAAATTCCAAGCAGTAAAATTGGACCTTTAAAGTAATGTTAAAACAATTCATATCATAGTAGATGCTTTGAGAGATTTGGCTGTAACAATATCAGTCTTTTGCTTCTTCTTTTTGACATCTGTCCAGACATTTGTTTCTTTTGCTCTCTCGAGAGAAGGTGACATCCAATCCATATCGTCTGGTAAAGTAATCACATTATTAGTTTTAATAAATGAAGAGGCTTCCTCTAAGTCAATAAAAGTCCTCATCTCGTTGGCATACAGTATTCTTATCTTAGCTGGATATGCAAGTTGTGCCTTGATGTTATTTTGTTTCAGAAACTTTATCATTGGCCACACTTTGTTCCTTTGTTCCATTATTCTAGATGAATAGTCGTTATCAAATCTTATCAGGCTCTGTTTATATTTTAGAGGTGCCTTCCTCTATGCAGATCTTAAAATCAGTTTCTTGTCCAAGTATGAAAGAAATTTGATAATTACTGACCTAAGAGGAGAGTTTGAGTTAATGGAAGGTTTCCCCAAGAGCTCTGTGTGCCCTCTCAATGCCAAAGGAAAGTCCTTCTTTTAAATTTAAAAAGTCAGGGATCCAGCATGATAAAAAGGAAATAATATCCTCACCTTCTGTGTTTTCAGGTAATCCGAAAATCCTGATGTTATTTCTCCTCTCCCTATTTTCCAAGTCATCTACTTTATTAACCAACCAAGTGTTTTGTTTAAGAAGCAGTTCTTTTTGTGTTTCCTCTTCCTTAAGCCTGTTTTCTAAGTCATTTAGAGAAACCTCTATTCCTGTTATCTTTGTCTGGTGGTGTTGTAGCATTTCCTTGAGGGTGTCAGCCTGTTTCTGACTGCTTAGGTTCATAGGTAGATACTAGGCTATCTGCCCTAAGGCATTTATAAGCCTAGCCAGAGTGTATTTGACTTCCGTCTCCCTATTAGATTAGCCTACTGTGCCTCTGTAAAGTAGGTCACCGAAGGTACCCTTTTAAGATTAGTTTACTGTGCCTCTGTCTAGCAGGGACACAGAAGAGATCCCAGGGGTGAATTTGCAATTTCCCATCCACGCATCAAGATTTCGCTTGAAGAGGGTGAGCGAGGGGCTATGTCTAACATGAATTGGGATTCTATTCCAGAGTGAGGGGAGCCTCTGGGAAATGAATCTGTCCCTCCAGCATGTCCTATTTATTTTTGTGCTGAGGTTTAGGTCCCTGGAGCGTGTAGCACTAAGGGACTTGGATTTTTTGAGGTGGAGCATGTCCATTAATTCTGGGTTTGACATGGCTTTGTACGTCAGGCATAGATCGCCTCTGAGTAGGCGGTAAGCAACCGAGTAGACCTGGAGTTTCTTTAGTCGAGATGCATAGGACATCTGTTTGTAGCCCATGATCCTCTTGGTGAGGTACTTTTGGGGTCTCTCCAGTTGCTGCAGGTGTTGGGTAAGGTACATCCCAAAAGGGGCATTGTATTCAATTATGGGCCTGACGAGTGATGAGTAGAGGGGCACAATGACTTCTGTTGATCTAGATGCGAACCCTTTTGTGATAAGGTGGGCTATACAGAAGGTCTTTCTAACCACTTTGGCAATGTGATTATCAAAGGAGAGATTACTATCTATGTTGGCCCCCAAATCTCTAATTACTTCTTCCGTACTTAATGGGTTACCACCTATGTGGTAATTTGTGGGCACCTTGTTTTTCCCAAAGGGGATGACTATGCACTTTTTAGCATTTAGCTTGAGGCTATGGCTCTGGCACCAAGCATCCGTCTCTATGAGACCCTTTTGGAGGATGCTTGTGTCAGGTGGAGATTCGATTATGGCCCCCAGTTTGCAGTCATCTGCGAACTTTGTCAGCCATAATCCCCCCGTGTTAGCCTGAACCTCAGAGAAGTATATACTGAACAAGAGAGGTCCCAGAACTGAGCCCTGTGGGACGCCACTTGTAACTGGTTTGGATTCGGACATGGCACCTACGATTCTGACCATGTGGGTTCTATCTCTCAGCCAGTTTGCAACCCATCTTGTGATATAGGGGTTGATATTTAAGCTGGTAAGCTTATTTATGATGCCCGAGTGGGGTATTGTGTCGAAGGCTTTTGCGAGGTCCAGGTAGGCTGTGTGGACTACCTTGCCCTCATCTATGGCTTTGGTAACTGTTTCAAAGAAATCAACTAGGTTTAAGAGGCAAGATCTTCCCTTAACAAAGCCAAATTGGGTAGGGTCCAGTGTCTGGATGCTCCCAATGTCTTTGTTTATGAGTTCCATGATAATACGCTCCATAGCTTTACACACCAGACTAGTCAGCCTTATGGGGCGATAGTTTCCGGGGTCCGTTATGGCACCACCTTTGTGGAGTGGGACCACTGTAGCAGTACGCCATTCTTTGGGTACATATCCTGTAGTAAGGCTAAGTTTGAACAGTGACTTAATGTGAGGGTTCAGTTCTTCTTGGAGCTCGTGTAAGACACGGCTTGGGACACCGTCCTGTCCCATAGATGCTGTGTTTTTTGCTTTGGAGAGGGCAGCTTTCACCTGTGCATCTGTGATGTCAGGGAGGTTACATTCAGTTGGGATAGGCATTTGCTCCTTTGGGGGGGAAGGGGGGGAGAAGTTAGCTCTGAATCTGTCTGCCAGGATGTTGGCTATGTCTGTAGGTTCGGTATATTTTGTACCGTTATACAACAATTCAGAGCATATCTGGGAGTTTCTGCCCATGTTCCTGACATAACTAAAGAAGGCCTTGTGATTATCTTTAGTGTCAAGGGCAATTTTTCTTTCAAAACTGGCCTTTGATGATTTTATGAGGGAAAAAGGTTGCTCCTCTCCAAGGAGATCACACACAAACAGACACACACACACACACACACACACACACTTGTCAAGTGCAGGATTCAAACCCCTACCTAACTGGTTTATGATACTACGGGTGTACGCATTTACATGATGCGCTATACACATTACTTGTTTTAAGATTTTCTAGGTTCTCTTTAAAATCATCCATCTTCAAAGACAACTCCTGCAGGGTAGATGCCATCTGTTGTAGTTCCTTCTTTAAGGCAGCATCCTGGTGAGAATTCCTTGAGTTGCTCATTTTAACAAGTGAATATATCTCCAAGCTTTTTGACAGGAAATTATTTGTAAAACTTTACCAAAGTGTCTAATTATGTAAATTAGACCTTTATAAGATTTTATACTTTGAAGAAAAAAAAAGAATATTTTTTCCTGTCTTATTTAACTAGTTATATGGAGCTCTAAAATACTTCTGCTTTCAGTTAGCCATTCAGGCTCCACCCCCAATAATGCATTTTCTGACCATGATTTTGCCACAAGTTATTTATTTGAGACAAACCTTCCTGCAAGATGGCCAAGTTATCTGGGGATTCTATGACTGCTTCTAGCTTGCAGTCATATGCAGACTTAGTCAGCCAGCTTTTACTTCAGAAAAGTAGATGACAAACAGGAGAGGTCTCAGAACGAAGCCCTGGGGGACTCCACTGTTAACTGGTCTCTTTGTGGAGGTAACTTCCCATTTTGATTATCTGCAGCCCATTTGTTAGCCAGCTGGCAATCCAGCAGGTGACATAGGGGTTTTATTTAGCTTTTCTGCTATGCTTGAGTGGGGAATTGTGTTGAAAGCTTTGGCTAGGCCAAGATATGCAGTGTGTACCATTTTGCCTTCATCAGTTGCTTTGGTGACTTTTCCAAAAAAAATCCACCAGGTTGAATAAGTATGAACTGCCCTAGACAAATCCAAACTGAGATGGGTCTAGTGTTTTGAGGTTCCCTATGTCCTGATTAATTCCATAATGACTCTTTCTAAGTGTTTGCAATGAGGCTGGTCAGACTAATGGGTCTCCAAGTGTTTGGATCTGTGGAAGGTCCTCCCTTATGCAGGGGAATGACTTTTTGGCTACTCTCCATTTGTTTGGTACAAACCTGCATGGATGTTATGTTGGGTCTTACTGAACATGACATGAAGTTTACTCCCAGGCCTTCCCCTGTACTTACCATGGTAATATACTTGAATACACTACAGCTGCCATGGTACTGTCATGGAATACATTATAGATAATATTGTACTGCCATGGAATACACCACAGTTACCATGGAACAGGTATGGAATACACTACAGTTATCATAGTGCTGACATATACTACACTACAGTTACCATGTTACTGGCATGGAATACACAAGATTTACCATATGGTACAGATATGGAGTACACCACAGGTTATCATGCTACTGACATTGAATACACTACTGACACGTCTACACAGATACAAAGTTTTCAGAAAATAGTCCAGTTCAGCCTACCTCGTAAGAACAATTAATAGTGTTTGGAAACTAATGTGACTTATTTGCACGTTAGTTATGTTGGGTCTTTAGGGACACTTTGCCTGCATTTTCATATCTTTATTCACACCTTTCAGTGCTTGATGCATGCTACTGTACACATTTGCATTTTAAAATTGCAACAGTGACAGAATCCTCACCAGTGATTTAATGCTCAGCTTAATGAGTTCCTCTACAAGTAATTGCATTTTTAGCTGTACAGGTGGAGAATAAAACTGGTCTCTAAAACTCGAGGCTCTACACCTCAACTAAAACTGTATATGAAATTATTTTACAAAAGCAGTAAATTAAGTTAATTTGTTCCAAACTGAGAATATGCTGTTCAAAACTTCGTGTTACAGATAAGAGAAATAAATTCATATAACAGCCACATAGAATAAAAAAATATTAACTCTGACAAAATTTAATCAGACATAAAGGATCTTTGTGTGGAGGTTTTGTGTTCCATCCTGAGAAGATGGGTAACAAAACCCACCACTGAAAACACAGATAGTAGCTCTGAATGCAGATGGTGTAAGTGAGGGCAGAACACCCAATATATGGCCCAAAATGACATTCTAGCATCTGAGAACTAAGGGTTTATGGCTAGTTATGGATATAGCAATACTTCCCTTAGCCTAAGAAGGTCAAGAATTCCTAGGCAGTCACTAGTCAATGTGATCAAAGAGGACAATTTTTCAACTGCCTCGGGGCACTGTCTGGTGAGGGGACTTTCTCAGAATGATACTGTAGGCAAATGGAAGCTGGTGGACTCAAACCCTGAACTACAGGAAGTAACTCATTAACATCTTATAGCCTTAATCCACTGAGCTAACTGCCAGACTGGTGTTTCCAGCACAGTTCCAAATTGGGGACATTTTGCATGACAGAAAAATGTTATAAGCAATGGACTATGCAATCTAAAGTTAAACTATGACTTAACATAATTCTTCTTCTTCTTTCGGCTTTTTCCTGGTTAGGGGTCGCCACAGCGGATCACCTGTCCGCTAATGATTGGCAGTGAGGTTTTACAGTGTCGAGTTGCCAGCCCAGCACCCAACCTTCCACAGAAGGCACACACACACGCACTCACACCTAGGGCCAATTTAGAGTGTCCAATCCACCTACTGCATGTCTTTGGGATGTGGGAGGAAAAGTACAGTTTTGTACCTACCATAAATCTAGATGTCCGATAGGTATGCATCTGCAGTCCTAACATATGGGTTGTCCTGCCTCAGGCAGCCCTTCGGTCGGCCGGATTCCAAAGTCTGGGTCTGGCCTCGGCTGATGTCGCACTTCACCCGACGTCATAGCTGCTGTTTATTGGATATAAAGGCATCAGCCGACGCCATTTTCCTCAGTGTTTCTTGCCCCAGATGCCAGGTGCCCTCTAGGAAGGCTAAATTTGGATAAATGCAAATAATTCCAAACAGTAGAGAGCAAACAATATATATATATATATATCTATATATATATATATATATATATATATATATACATATATACAAACAAATACACCATAATAGTTTTCCCCCAGCTAGCTAAAAGAGGGGTAAATACCCTAGGAGTACCACAGAGGGGAAGGAGGGTGGGTAATCCTGACTGCAGATGCATACCTATCGGACATCTACATTTATGGTAGGAACAAAACTGTACTATGTCCTTCAAAGATGCATCTGCAGTCCTAACATATGGGTAGAATACCATAGCCAAACTGGGGGAGGAGGCACTAAGATAAAGATGGTGTAGTTAAGATCCCTTGCAAAACAGCAGTTGCAAAACCTGCTCGGGATCTAGAGTATAAGGGAAGATTATAATGCTTGGCAAATGTATGCACGGAGCTCCAAGTAGCAGCCTCTAAAATGTCTTTGGTAGCCACTCCTCGTAGGAAAGCTGTAGTGGTGGCTGTAGCTCTTGTGGAATGAGGTCTGATATTTTCAGGAGTTGTCTTTCCATGAAAAGAGTAACAAATCGAATACAATTTCCTATCCATTTTGAGATTGTCTGTTTTGAAATTGCTTTCCCTTGCATTCCTGTTGCATATGCTACCAGAAGCTGGTCAGTTTTTCTGCTGGTCTTAGTTCTGTCCAGATAGTAGCATAATTGTCTGTGCACATCCAAGGTATGTAGCAGTCTTTCCCCCCTGTTCTGTGGGTTGGGGAAGAATGTAGGTAAATGGATCGCTTGGTTCAATGCCACTCTGGAGACTACTTTTAGCATAAAGGTAGGGTTAGTTCTCAGAGAGACTCTATCCTGATGGAAGATTAGGAAAGGTTGTACTGCCATTAATGCCTGTAACTCAGATACCCTTCTTGCTGAAGTGACTGCTAGCAGGAAAGCAGTTTTCCAAGACAAGAACTGTAGTTCTGCTGTTGCTGCTGGTTCAAAAGGGGGAAGTGTTAACTTTTCCAGCACAAAGTTGAGATCCCATGTAGGTAAAGGTGGTTTCCTTGGAGGTTTTACATTTTTGATTCCTCTCAAGAACTGCCTGAGTAGAGGATGAGAAAAGGCAGGAGGGTCCATGTTGTATTCTGCTGAAATTGCTGATGCATGAATCTTAATGGAGGAGTAAGACAGGCCATTGTGGAACAGTTCTGCTAAGTATTCCAGGATGTGTGCTATGCTCGCCAATGAGACATTTTCTCCTTTGGCTGCACTCCAAATGAGGTATCTTTTCCACTTGGCTGAATAAGTTTTCCTAGTGGAGGGTCTGCGTGCCTCCAGGATAATGTCCTTAACCCTCTGAGATAAATATGGGTTATTTTGTTTTATGCAATATTCCAAGCAGCTAGCTGCAGAGTTTTCAAGTTTGGATGTAGGATCTTGTAGTTGTTCTGTGTTAGAAGTAAGGGACATAGAGGTAGATGCCATGCGTGTGTCCGTGACATGCTTCTCAGCAGTGGGTACCAATGTTGCCTCGGCCAGTCTGGAGCTATCAGGATTATCCTTGGCTGATCCTCTCTGATCTTCATTAGGACTTGGTACATCAAAGGAAGGGGTGGGAATGCATATGCTGTCAGGTTTTTCCAGCTGAAGGAAAGGGAGTCCACCCTCCAAGCAAGTGGGTGGTATGCTCTTGTGCAGAATTTCTTCAATTGGTGGTTGTGTGGGGAGGCGAACAGGTCTATTTCTGGTAGTCCCCATTTCTTTGTTATGTCTTTGAATATGTTTGGATGCAGCATCCATTCGTGAGCATCCGTGGTAGTTCTGCTTAAGGTGTCTGCTAGAGAATTTTCTTTTCCTGGTACAAATCTGGCCTGAAGTTGAATGTTGAGATTCAGGGCCACATTCCACAGGTCCATTGCCATCCGGCATAGAGGATATGAGTGTGTACCTCCCTGTTTGTTGATGTACCACATGACTGTGGTATTGTCCGTCCTTATCAGCAGATGACCCTGTTGAAGTAGTGGTCTGAATGCCTGGATCGCATGTTTCACTGCCAGCATCTCCTTTAGATTTATGTGTAGTCTCAGCTGGTCTTGGATCCATAGGCCTTGTATACATTTGTCCACCATGTGTGCCCCCCAGCCTAGGTCTGAGGCATCCGTGGTGATGGTCTGGCTTGGATGAGGTTTTTGGAAAGGCAATCCTCTGTTCAACTGACAGGCCTGAGCCCACCACAGGAATTCTTGCTTCAGGCATGGAATTATTGGAATCTGGGCTTCTAGACTGTGCTTGTGTTGAGACCATACATTCCTTAAGTACCATTGTAACTTCCTGATATGCAGCCTGGCATGCGGAATCAATATTA
The DNA here is from genome assembly GCF_019279795.1 of Protopterus annectens. NCBI lineage: Eukaryota > Metazoa > Chordata > Ceratodontiformes > Protopteridae > Protopterus > Protopterus annectens. Next base: position 452,782,064 of record NC_056734.1, read on the forward strand.
TGCAGGATGCCATGTAACCCAGGGCTTGCAGGACTTTCCTTGCAGTAAGCTGAGTTTGTTTTGTCAATGTCATGAAGTAACCTGGTAGTTGCTTTTGTTTTTCTTCTGTGAGAAAAGCCATCTGAGTCGATGTGTCCAGTTCTGCACCCAAGAATGTTATCCTTTGGGATGGTACTAGTCTTGACTTTTGCATGTTGACTGTGTATCCCAAGGCTTGCAATAGTTGTATGACATTTTCCAAATCTTTTGTTAATTTTGCCTTGTTGTCCGCTTGTATTAGGCAGTCGTCCAGGTATGGGTAAATTTGAATCCACTGAAGCCTGCAATGAGCAATTACTGATGCCAGGCATTTCGTGAATACTCTGGGCGCAGTAGATAAGCCAAAGGGCAATGCTGAGAATTGATAATGCTCTGATCCTGCAAGAAATCTGAGGTGTCTTCTGCAATCTGGTCGTATAGGGACGTGCAGGTATGCCTCCTTGAGATCTAGAGTCACCAGCCAAGACTCCTTGCCCAGCATGGGAAGAAGCTGCTGGAGGGTCAGCATTTTGAATTTTGGAACAATGAGGTATGTGTTCAGTGCGGACAAGTCGAGAATAGGTCTCCATTGATTTTCTTTTCTTGGTACAAGGAAAAGCCTGGAGTAAAATCCTTGGCCTTGTTCCATTGGTGGTACCTTTTCTATAGCTCTCATACTTAGTAAGTTGTTGATTTGTCTTAGAGCTTCTGTTTTTTGGCTTGGTGGCAGGTTTGGCATTCCCCTCTTTTTTGGTAGAGTGTGAAAGTGAAACCTGTAGCCCTTGTCTATTGTTTGTAAAGTCCATTTGTCTCCTGTAATGTAATGCCAGTTGTCTGAAAATAAGGCTAGCTTTCCGCCCAAGGGAGCTTCCAGTTGTTCCCTGGTAGGCGGTATCAGAGCCAAGTCATTGTGTCTGTCCTGTGGAAGTGGTTGTAGTTGAATCTGTGGCAGTACTTCGCTGGTTGGTAGGTTGCCACTGACGTCCCCCGTAGGCACCCCTAGATTGATTTCTGCCTCTTGGGCGTCTATTTCTGCCTCTGTGTGCTCTGGAGCTGTCCGGAAAGGACCAATTCTTCGAGGGCCAGTTTCTGCTAAACCTCGGAGGTTGGACCTGTAAGAAATCCTTGACTGTTTGGACAGATTTTGCTTTTTCTTCCACCTCCTTTTGAACCTCCTGTGCAGGGGAGCCAAACAAACTTTGTTTCTCCATGGAAGCATCTAGGAGTTTTGCTTTAACATGGTCTGGTAAGGATTGTTCCTTTAACCATGCATGTCTTCAAATCACTGTTCCAGTCATAGCTGATCTAAAGGAAGCCTCCAGTGCATCATAGCCACATTTTAAGAAATGGTTACTGACCTGCTGAGAGTTATGTACCGAATCCTGAAGAGACTTGCGGTCTATAGGTTCAGGAGAGGACAGTTTTTTATTTAGCTGGTGTAACAAAAATTCCTGATACTGAATCATGTGAAATTGACAGTTTAAGGCCCTAGCCGAAAGAGCAGCAGAAGTATAAACCTTTTTACCCCATCTCTCTAATGCTCTAGATTCCCTTTCAGAGGGATGAGGGTTTTTGGCAGAAGCAGCTGCCACACCTTTAGGGCCTTGTGAAATGGTTTCAGGGTCTTTAGTCTTCCAGCTTTGTCTGCTCAGCAAGTGACATAGGGGTTTTATTTAGCTTTTCTGCTATGCTTGAGTGGGGAATTGTGTTGAAAGCTTTGGCTAGGCCAAGATATGCAGTGTGTACCATTTTGCCTTCATCAGTTGCTTTGGTGACTTTTCCAAAAAAAATCCACCAGGTTGAATAAGTATGAACTGCCCTAGACGAGTCCAAACTGACATGGGTCTAGTGTTTTGAGGTTCCCTATGTCCTGATTAATTCCATAATGACTCTTTCTAAGTGTTTGCAATGAGGCTGGTCAGACTAATGGGTCTCCAAGTGTCTGGATCTGTGGAAAGTCCTCCCTTATGCAGGGGAATGACTTTTTGGCTACTCTCCATTTGTTTGGTACAAACCTGCATGGATGTTATGTTGGGTCTTACTGAACATGACATGAAGTTTACTCCCAGGCCTTCCCCTGTACTTACCATGGTAATATACTTGAATACACTACAGCTGCCATGGTACTGTTATGGAATACATTATAGATAATATTGTACTGCCATGGAATACACCACAGTTACCACGGTACAGGTATGGAATACACTACAGTTATCATAGTGCTGACATATACTACACTACAGTTACCATATTACTGGCATGGAATACACAAGATTTACCATATGGTACAGATATGGAGTACACCACAGGTTATCATGCTATTGACATTGAATACACTACTGACACGTCTACACAGATACAAAGTTTTCAGAAAATAGTCCAGTTCAGCCTACCTCATAAGAACAATTAATAGTGTTTGGAAACTAATGTGACTTATTTGCACGTTAGTTATGTTGGGTCTTTAGGGACACTTTGCCTGCATTTTCATATCTTTATTCACACCTTGCAGTGCTTGATGCATGCTACTGTACACATTTGCATTTTAAAATTGCAACAGTGACAGAATCCTCACCAGTGATTTAATGCTCAGCTTAATGAGTTCCTCTACAAGTAATTGCATTTTTAGCTGTACAGGTGGAGAATAAAACTGGTCTCTAAAACCCGAGGCTCTACACCTCAACTAAAACTGTATATGAAATTATTTTACAAAAGCAGTAAATTAAGTTAATTTGTTCCAAACTGAGAATATGCTGTTCAAAACTTCGTGTTACAGATAAGAGAAATAAATTCATATAACAGCCACATAGAATAAAAAAATATTAACTCTGACAAAATTTAATCAGACATAAAGGATCTTTGTGTGGAGGTTTTGTGTTCCATCCTGAGAAGATGGGTAACAAAACCCACCACTGAAAACACAGATAGTAGCTCTGAATGCAGATGGTGTAAGTGAGGGCAGAACACCCAATATATGGCCCAAAATGACATTCTAGCATCTGAGAACTAAGGGTTTATGGCTAGTTATGGATATAGCAAGACTTCCCTTAGCCTAAGAAGGTCAAGAATTCCTAGGCAGTCACTAGTCAATGTGATCAAAGAGGACAATTTTTCAACTGCCTCGGGGCACTGTCTGGTGAGGGGACTTTCTCAGAATGATACTGTAGGCTGGTGGACTCAAACCCTGGACTACAGGAAGTAACTCATTAACATCTTATAGCCTTAATCCACTGTGCTAACTGCCAGACTGGTGTTTCCAGCACACTTCCAAATTGGGGACATTTTGCATGACAGAAAAATGTTATAAGCAATGGACTATGCAATCTAAAGTTAAACTATGACTTAACATAATTTTTCTTCTTCTTTCGGCTTTTTCCTGGTTAGGGGTCGCCACAGCGGATCACCTGTCCGCTCATGATTTTCAGTGAGGTTTTACAGTGTCGAGTTGCCAGCCCGGCACCCAATCTTCCACAGAAGGCACACACACATGCACTCACACCTAGGGCCAATTTAGAGTGTCCAATCCACTTACTGCATTCTTTGGGATGTGGAGCACACAGAGGAAACCCACGCGACCACAGGAAGGACATGCAGACTCCGCACAGAAAGCACCCCAGCCGAGGATCAAACCAGAGAACCTCTTGCTGTGAGGCGACAATGCTAACCACTGGACCACCGTGGCCGCCCCTATAACTTAACATAATTAATAAAAATAAATAAATAAATATATAAATATATCTTACGTTTTCTCATTTATCTCATGAAGGACATTGCTAAGGCTTTGTCTCAGTTCATATTTTGACCAGAGGTATCAGATGGTCTGCTGATTTGAACGTAACACAATTGTAGGCCATATATTCCATTGTAGATCATATATTGAAAGAACGAGTGACAGTTCTTTGAAAGCTTGTTCACTGAATTGGCCAAGATTGATCACTCAAAAATGTTTTTTAGCAAATATCTCAACTGTTGCAATTGGTTTCACACAAAACTCACTGACAATAGATCCTCTTGCAACTTCCATGCTGGAGGGATCCTGCAGCCACCTGCATGCTTCAAGGAAACGTTATCAGTGGGGATTTTAGATGTTTCTTTCAGTGAGCTTTCCAGAAAAAGAAGTTATGTACTTACCATAATGTTCGATATTTGTAGTCCATCTTGCCCTTCATTCTTACACTTGGGATCGGAGGTGAACCTCGGCTCCGACTCAGCCATTCTCCAGCTCAAAAACTTCTGGTTGGCTCATGGCTAGGAGGTATTCCATAATGCACCATTAACGTATCCCAGATCTTGCTTGCTGCAAGGAGAAAATATACAGAGACAAAGAACAAACCATGTAGAAAGGGCTCAACATAACTATAAGGCAATAGTCACACTACCCCTAGGTCCTCAAGGAGGGGGCAGGAGGGAGCGTTTGTAAGAATGAAGGGCGACCTGGACTCCAAACATCTAACGTTATGGTAAGTACATAACTTCTTTATGTTCTGTAGTCCTATCTCACCTTCATTCTTACACTTGGATCAGCGTCCCCAGCACCTTTATCTTGGGTAGCTCACTGGAAAATGCTCCTGAGTACTGTGGAACCAAAGGAAGACCTGTTTCTGGAAGCCATGTCCAATTTATAGAATCTGTGGTGGTGGTGCTGCGGTAGTGTTGTCGCCTCACAGTAAGATGTTGTCCTGTTCGATTCTCAGTTAGAGCGTCTTCTGTGTGGAGACATGCGTGAATGGGTGTACCTTCGTTGAAGGTTGTGCCATCAGGGCTGGCAACTTGGCACGTAAAAATCTACTGCCAATCATTAGTGGACCGGAGTTCCGCTGTGGCGACCCGTAACTGGGAAAAGCCGAAAGACAACAACAACAACAATGAATGTATGAGGTGAAGCCCATGTCGCTGCTGCACAGATGTTATCTATAGGAATTTTTGCTTGAAAGGCTACCGAAGTAGACACAGATCTGGTAGAGTGAGCTTTCACCTTGAAGGGAAGATCTTTGCCATTGGATGTATAGACAAAGGAAATGCAGCTGAAAATCCAGTGACAATGTGGTTTCAGAAACTGGAAGGCCCTTCCTTGCATCTGAAAAGGAAATAAACAATTGATCTGACCTTCTGAAATTCTTAGTTCTGTCAAGATAAAAACGCAATTGTCTATGCATGTCAAGTTGGTGAAATCTGTACTCTGCCCTGTTAGAAAAATTAGGAAGAAAATGGGTAATTCAATGGACTGATTAATATTGGCCTGAAAAGAAACCTTAGGGACAAAAGAAGGGTTTGTTCATAAGGAGACCCTAACTCTGTGAAATACCAAATAAGGGGGCTTAATGGAAAGGGCTTGCAGTTCAGAGACCCTCCTTGCAGATGTAAAAGCCACTAAAAATATAGTTTTCTATGATAAGAACTTCAGGTTGCAAGTTTCTGAAGATTCAAAAGAGCTTGAAGTAAGTCTATGGAGTACAAAATTCAAATCCCAGGGTGTCACCAGATCCATGACTAGAGGCCTTAATAAGGTGGCCACTTTAAGGAAAGCTCTACACAGTCTATGCGCCATAAAGTTAGGGTCATTAGCCAAGTGAAAAGTAGAAAATAGCTACCAGTTGAACTTTAATAGTGGCAGCTGCTGAGCCTTGATGGAACAACTGAGTAAGGAACTCTAAAATGGCAGAAATGGGAGCTGTGTAAGGATCGAGGTTTCTCTCACGGGCCCAAAAGGAGAACCTTTTCCATTTACTGGTATAAGTCTTTCTGGTAGACAGTTTGTGAGAAGATGTCAAAATATGTATAACCTCAGGAGAAAAGTCATGAAGCCTGACTAGGGATGGAATTGGAGCAGCCAAGCTGTCAAATTGAGGGTGTGGAGAGAGGGATGGAACACTCCTGACGTGAGTCAGCAAATCTGGCACTGGGTCCAGAGTCCACAGTTCATCCATTAGATGAGGTCTGAGGAAGGGGAACCAAATCTGTTGAGGCCAGTAAGGAGCAATTAGGATAATTTTGCTTCCCAAAGATATTGCTTTCTAAATTACCTTCGATATCAGGGGGAATGCTGGGAATGCATAGAGAAGTCCCGAGGGCCAATCTGAACGAGTGCATCTCTGGGTGCCTCCCCTTCCGAGGGAATTAGGGTGAAGTAGCTGCTGCATTTGGCATTCAGGGGATGGTAAATAGATTGCAGCAAGGCTGACCCCATTTGCGAAAAATTTGTTCCGCAATGTATGTGTTCAGACACCATTCATGAGGCATCAGAATAGCCCTGCTGAGCCTGTTGGCGATCACGTTGGATTTCCCTTGAATGTGCATTGCGATCAGAAAATGTTGGGAAGACACTGCCCACTCCCACACTCGAAGGGCCTCTCTGCAAAGAGGATAAGATTTGGTCCCTCCTTGTTTGTTTATGTACCACACCACCGACATATTGTCCGAGTGGATCGCAATCGTCCCTAGAGGGAGAAAGCTGTGAAGTGCTTGCAACGCCAGAAGCACTGCTCTCATCTCCAAGACATTGATATGCAAATGAGCCTCATGTTCCTGCCACGTGCCTTGGACTGTTCTCCGCAGATAATGCACCCCACCCTATCTGGGAGGCATCCGTGGTCAGGGTGGCAACAGGGGGGACGGAACAAATGGTCTGCCTGTGGTTAGATGGCTGGACTGGGTCCACCAGCTAAGATCCTGTTTGCACAATTCTGTTATAAGGATGGGGTGGGAAAGAGGTAGATGCTGCAGTGACCACTGGGCAAAAAGTAACCACTGCAGAACCCTCATGTGCAGTCTGGCTAATGGGACTAATGTTATTGTAGAGGCCATCATCCCTAACAACTTGAGCACCATCTTTGCTTTCGCTTTCCTTAGAGGAAGTAAGCTCAAAATTTGTTCCCTGAGGTTCTGAACTCTCTCTATGGGAAGGTAAGCCCTCATTGAGACTGTATTTATTTTGGAGCCAATAAAATTCACATGCTGAGAGGGCGATAATGCAGATTTTTGCCAGTTTATTGTGATCCCTAACTGCAAGCAAGTTGAAATGGTAGCATCCCTGGCCTGTAACAGTAGATGCCTGGTGGTAGCAGTCTGGAGCCAGTCATCCAGGTACGGAAACACTTGGAAACCCCGACGTCTCAAGTGAGCCGTTACCACTGCCATACATTTGGTGAACACCCTGGCGGCTGTGGTGAGACCAAAGGGCAGGGCGCGAAACTGGTAAAGACTGGCCCCCAGCTGGAAGCGTATGTGACTCCTTGATGCTCTATCCATTTTGATATGGTAGTACATATCTTGGAGATCTATGGAGCACATCCAAACGTCTTTCCCTAACAACGGGAGTATCGACTGTAAGGTGACCATTCGGAACTTGGACTTTTGGACAGAATTGTTGAATTTGCTGAGATCCAAGATGGGTTTTTTTTTGGCACCAAAAAGAATCTGGAGTAAGTCCCTAATCCTACTTGGTCTGTGGGGATGGGTTGGATGACTCTCTTTACGAGCAACTTTTGGATTTCTAGAGTTGCTGAATCCCTGTTATTGGGTGGAACATCTGGGATTCTTCTGATCTGAGGAGGGGGAAAAAAGAAGGGAATATGGTAATTATCATTAATACCCACTTGTCTTGAGTGATATCGTGCCAGACTTCTGGGTATAAGTATATGCTATCCCCGACTGGCTCCAGAGATGCGCAGTTTGGCCTTCTTTCAGGAGCGCTGATAGGGACGACCACGAAAGGAATCATGGTCTCCCTGGTTCTGCAGGCCTCACCTGCCTCTAGGGTGGTGTCTACTGTTATTTCCTCCTCCTCTGCTTCTGGAGAAGGAATCACCTTGTGCGTCCTGGAAAAACCTCTGCGACTTCTTGAACCACATTTTACCTCCCTTCTGCACTTTGGGATAGGGTCTTGAAGGAACGGAAAAACGGACTCCCACGGCAGACAGGGTTTTCCCTTCCTGTTCGCACCTGGTGAGTGTGTCCTTTACCTTGGTTCAAAACAATGAGGATCCATCAAAGGGAGCATTGGTAAATGTAGACTTAAAGGCCTCTGCAAAGTTACACAAGCGCATCCAGGAGTGTCTTCTAAGAGAAACTCCTGAACCCGCTGCCCTACTCACTCCATCAGCTGCGTAAGATATCAGCCTCATGGAGGAGTTTACAATAGAATTTAGGGTAGACATCTGTGCGTTAACCTTCTCAGATACCACTTCAGATACATTACCTTGCAAAGTCTCTCCCAGTTCTTTTAGGAGATCTCTCTGGAGCCTTGTGAAATGAGACAGGTAGTTCAGCGATCTAAGTGTAAAAGCAGCTGAAGAAAAGATACACTTCCCGTACCTATCCATTATTCGAGACTCTTTTTTGGTGGATGGACAGTGGAGGAAGTTTCAGCAAGTTCCTTTTTGGTGGCTGCTGCCACCACCATGGCATCTACTGGCACACCCTTAGTAAGAAAGTCTTTGTCTTGAGGTGCTGACAAAAATTTATTAGGTCTTCTAGGAACCAGTTCCACAGAATCAGGAGATTCCCACACCTTTCGTCTCACTAGATCCAGTAGCTCGTCAAAAGGTGGAGATACCTAAGAGGCAGAGGGTTGAGACCCGAAAGCCTTCAGGTACACTTACTCCTCATCAGAAGGGGATGTGGTGGGCCAGCTGCCTCTCTGTTTCAGGATCTCAAGGATATCTGTGAAAGAGATATTATCAAAGGACGACTTGGGGGACCCTTCTGACTCCTTGAAGTCAGTGTCTGATGTGATGGACTTATTGGGGGAAGTCAACATGTTTCCTCTTACAAGATTTCTTCTGAGATGGCTCCTCAGAAGGATATTCTGGGGAGACCTTGGAGGACTGGGGACCACTCATGGAGGTTTCCTGAGGCTACAAGTCTCTGCTGTGTTGGGTGAGAGAGGGAACTGAGAACGAAGTCGGCGCTTTAGAGGGAAGAGTGTCGGTACCTCTGGTTGAAACTGAAGACCTGGACAGCACACTCATCACCTCGAAGGCCGATCTTCCCGGCTCCGAGCCACTCCGAAAATGCAGAGGCAGTCCTCGGTGCTGAGGAGATGGGCTCCGAGGCAGATGTGGGGTCCAAACTCACCCGAGCCGAAGCACCGAGAGGTAGTCTCGGAACCGAAGATGTTCGGGTCCAAGCTTCCCCCTCAGGCCTGACTGGAGAGCTGAGGACCCTAGACCCCACGGACGGCACCGAAGGGGTCGGAGCAGATATCGGAACAGAGAGACCAACTGAGGTAGCTGGAACGGACCTTTCCACAATCCAAGGAACTGACATCTCTGGCTCCGAAGCACCAGAGAGGCTCAGAGGAACATCGACAGGGTGTACAAGCACATTAGGCTCTGGAGCCATAAGTAAATTTTACCAGCGCCGAAGTCTGAAGTAGTCTGCACACCACTCACTCAAAGTCCTCATCAGAAAGGCTCCCAGAGGACCTGGAGGATAGAGTGGAGGATCTAGATCACTGAAAAGTAGGCGATCTAAGAGTCGGGGAGACCGGTCGGAGTTCAGCTGATCATCTCCGAGACACAGGCTCAGTTATCAGCTCCAAAACTCCTGGAGCCGAAATTGATGGATCCACAATAGAAACCTCTGTCAGCACCGAGATCAGTGGAGCCGGTGAGGATGTAGTCGGTTTGGCAATTTTGTCTGGTGGCTCCGACAACACAGAATGAGTAGGAGACTGCCTTTTTGTAGATTTGGCTTGGTCTTTCTTGGAGGATGGAGACTTAGAGCTGGAGGACGAAGAAGCCAACTCATCCTGAAACAAATACTTTAATAGACCTTCCAAGATAAGTTTGTTCTTTCTTGAAGAACATGGGGACTAAAGACATGACAAAACAAGCAAGACTCTTGGAGGTGAATAGCACCCAAGCAGTATACACAAAGATTGTGCCCATCCATTAAAGACATTTTCTGGGCACATTTTGTACTATTTTTTAAAGCCCGAAGGCTTGTGATCCTTAGTATCCTTGGACATTAGTGCAATAAGCAACTAAATGTAATAATGAACCAGAACTACCTCCAAACGGTTAGCCCAGGCAACAGCAAAGACAAACAGAGGACCTAGTCCTTTGCCTGTCTAACTTAAACAGGCCTAACCCTAAGAGATAAAGATAGAAAGAAACCGAGGACTAGGTCCTCTAACTTAAATGGTCCTAGCCCTGGAAGAAGACACAAACAGAACCGAGGACTAGGTCCTCTAACTTAAACGGGCCTAGCCCTAGCTGAAAGAGAAAAAACAAGAACAATTAAACAATTAGCACAGCAAGTGAAAGCGATGCAGGGATACAAGGCAAACGGAAGGATGGCCAATCAAAGCCCAAACAGTACAGAGTAAAGAATGCAGCAAATTGTCTAAGACAGACACTGAATGTGATAAAACACTAAACTAGAGAATACAATTATTCTTAGTCAGCAAATAACTAGAAAACTTATAGAAAAAAATTTCACTTAGCCATGGCCAAGTATAGACACGTCTGAGCTCAAAGAGCGGCAAACAAGATTGGGATATGTTAGTGGTGCATTATGGGATATCTCCTAGCCATGAGCCAACCAGAAGTTTGAGCTAGAGAATGGCCGAGTCGGAGCCGAGGTTCGGCTCCGATCCCAAGTAAGTGAGATAGGACTACAGAACATCATTTATTTTGATGGCAGATTAATTTGATGAACTTAAGTATTATCATAATTTGGACTTGCATATTCTTGTACTGCTTGCAGATTACAGGCAATTCAGTTAATCTAAACAATTAATATCCAATATTAACTGAAAAGCCATAAGAAAATGGTCCTTCCTCCCTTCAAGTGTGATACAAACAAAGCATAGTTACATATAAATATATGCAAGGAAGTGGGAAGAGTAGTAAACTCCTGAAACGGGACTTGAACTTATGCACTCCACTAATTAGGATGCTATGTAACATTCATTTTCCTATCAATGAAAGTTTTTAACCAGTACATGCACAATCAGTTGCTAGGTATGAGCTACTTATTTTATGGAATACAGCTCCAAAGAAAGAAAGCAAAGAAAAGAAATACATTTCTCAGGTACATGATTTCAGACTACGCAGAGCATCTGAATGAATGCATATACAAAACCACCATTCAGATAACTGGGAATACAGGCTGTTCGTAAATGCACCTCTTTTTTTCAGTTTGTACAGAAAGTGGTGTCTAATACACGGAGTGGTCAAACAAGCCATGGCCTACAGAATAAAATCCCATACAAATACATAAAGAATTAAAATGAATAATTAAAAAAGTGTAAGTTAAATACCTTATGATGCCATACAGAAGGCAGTAACAACAGAACTGCATGAGAAAACGGCTAGCTGCTTCAAAGGCTATAACCCAGTTTGCACTGCTACACAAGTGGCAGGCAAAAGCAAAGGGCACAAACATCAACAGCTTTAAAAGCCGTCTCCACTTCATGTAGCCACATAGCATTTTTTATTTAAATAAAGATGCCATGTGGGACAGTTAAAATTCCCAATGCATTTTAAAAGGACTATGATTTGAGTGTCTGTTTACAACCTTGAGCAATGAATGCGCTAATGAACTGGCTTAAGACACCACAACAACACAGCAAATAAGTGCAGTGGAAAGAATCAGTAATTTGGCTTGGATGCCACAAAGGGCAGTGTATACAAGTACAATGAAGTGACACAGCAATCTGGCAAGGATGCAGCAAAAGCTGTGAAACAAATCAAGGAGCAGGCTCAGATGGTACAGCAGCAGTATTCAGAAAGAGGAACAAACCCTTATAACCAGCTGGTTGTGATAACACAACAGCAAAGTGTGTAAGAGCAGTAAGTGAAACAGCAATCCATCAGGCAGAGTGCAAAACAGCAGTAACCTAAGAAGACTGCTCACCCCACTAGAGCTCTGGTATTATTTAATAGCACAGACTTAACAGTAGATTTAATAGCATGTTTTACAACAAAACTGTCAAGGTATATAAAGTGGCTTTTACAGCATTAACAGAGCAAGTGATATATTTATGAGACGTGAGATTAGATAATGGTGTCCCAAGAGTCCAAAGCAATCGTGTACAGCTGTGTGCATCTGTGCTCAGGAGTGCACAACTGTATGCAGCTGTGCTGCACAAGCAATCAGTTAAACCAATAAGAAAGGATAACGGATGGACACGACCTCTTATGGAGCTGATGCATCACTAAGTGTGTGAATACTTACAGCTGTGAAATAGCTGGTGGTCTTTGCCAATGATATTGCACCAGTCAGGCTTCCCTTTACTGCATATAAAGCACTGGAAGTAACTTGTATTATGGTTTCCTCCCTCACTGTACATCTTATTCACCCGTCAGCAAGCGAGTCAAATTTACTTTGGCTAGATACTGCAAACACAAGTGCTGAAGTAAAGAATACATCTCAAAAAAAAAAATTCAAAATTAAAATGAATAAAGTGTCACATAAATACAAAAGATATATATTTCACCATTTCAACAAAAAAGTAAGCTAGGTAAAATTGATGACATTTGGATGCTGCTGACACCCATAGGAAGCTTGCACATCACAGGCCATGGAAAGTAAGTTGGGAGCACTGCCCTAGCTACTGTTCATATGTTAATAGGTTCATAGGTGTATACTAAGTTAACGACCACTAGGGCCCTTATAAGCCTAGCCATGCAACCTCAATGTGATCCACAGATTTGATTTATATGGGGGGTGATTTCTGACTGCCTCTGTCCATCAGGGTTGGAAGTGCCACACCAGGGTGAATTTCCAATTACCCATTCATTGGTCCAAGTTGCCCTTAAATAGGTTTAGGGAGGAACTCTGCTTCAAATGGATGGGAAGCCTAATCCAGAGAATGGGAATTCTATGAGAAACATATTTGTCTCTGCACCATGTCCTATTTATGTTGCAACCAAAATTTAGGTCTTTTAGTCTAGTAGTTTTGATGCGGTTTGTTTTCCGGATTTGAAAAGGTTCATCAAAACAAGGTTCAAGGATTTCTTCTATTCCAGGCAAACATCACCCCTCTGTATGATACCAAGTAAAATGACAAGAGTTTTCAGGTGATTAGCATAGGATGTTGTGTTTACTCCCTGTATTATTTTTGTAAGGAACCTTTGTGAACTTTCCACTTGCTTCATATGTCTGGTCAGGTACATAATGATGGGTCTGATGAGGGACAACTACAGTGGTATGATGATCTCTCTGGACCAAGATGTCTTGCCCTTGCTTATAAGTTGAACAACATAGAAGGATTTTTTTATTATGTTGGGCACTACCAGATGAACTTTTAGGGGTGTTTTATTGATGACACAGATACCTGGGGTGGCCAACTTCTAAAAAAGGTACTATACTGTATTTATTGGTATTACACCTTCCTGAAGGGTGTTCTCATCTGGGGGGGGATCACTGACTGCACCTAGTTTGCAATAATCTGCAAACTTGGTTAACCAGAGGCCTGTGATATTGGTTTTGACATTTGAGAAGTAGATGCCTAAGAGGAGTGGGCCTATTACAGAGCCCTGGGGGACTCTACTGGTGACCAGTCTCTTTGTGGAAGTGTCATCACTGATTCTAACTTCCTGGGTCCTATCAGTCAGCCAGATAGCTATCCAGCATGTTATAAAGGAGTTTATAGCTAGTCCCGTAAGTCTGTTGACAAAGCCTGTGCAGGGTATTGTATCAAATGCTTTAGCCAGGTCTAGGTAGGCAGAATGTACAGTACTCATTTACTATTAACATAACTGGAGTTGTACTTGTTTGGTGAGAGAGGGTATTCTATGTTAAGATTGTAAGTGTGCCCTGACAACAGTAATAAAATAAGGGAGATAATGGTATCCTCTGCCAATTATGGTCAGAGGTTTGACTCCTGTCACATAACAGTGAAGAAAAACCCAAGGAGTTTGCTGGGGAAAAAAGGTGGGCTTAGTTTGGAAGGCAACCAAGATCATAGTCTATAAGACTAGGTTAGCAGCACATCCTATAGACCAAGGGTAAAACTATTTGACTAGGGACAGTTGGTGGTGCTGGCTATTTGTCTGAAAAAATATTAACTTTGTGATAATCTATGCATGTTTCCTAGATTTGTGTGCTGTGTTGTTTTACTGTTCAGACTATACTGCTGAGGCTAGAAAACAGTGTTTTGAAATGCTTATAGACTAGATATTCAAATTAGTTTAGGTTTATAGATTAGTACTAGGCTAACTGCCCTGGCGAGCCATTTTAAGCCTAGCCAATTATCCCCTGTGAGATTCAAACCCTGTACCTTGTGTTTGTAAGGCAAACACCTTAACCATTAGGCCATCCTCCCCTGGTCAGTGGATTTTAGTGTGGGGTGGAAAAGAAGAAAAATAAAGAACTTGAAGGGTCTTGAAGGGTTACTCCTCAGCTGAGGGAGATGGCAGATGCCTTTAATGAACTACTGACAAAGTGATATACATTGCTGAAGGCTGTAGGACAAATCAGTGATCCTGATGTGCACAGATGTATGGAAGAAGTAACATTTGCTCCATCTTGGGAAATGTGGTGAACTAAATTCTGCAACAGATAGTTCTTGAATGCAAACTACCTAGCAAATGAACACAAACGTGGATGCACACACAGTGAAAATGTTGTCATTCTAACCAGATTCCCTACTTAAAAATAGTTACCACTAAAGCTGACATGGGGGCCCAGTGAAATTGGTACACTTAAAGAGGTGCCTCAAGGTTCAGTCCTAAGCCCCTTGTACTTCTCCTTATTCATCAAAGACCTACTTCGCGATATTCCCTTACTAAACATTATTTGGTATACCTATGACATTCTACTACCTTCAAGCTAATAAATGTCTTTCAGCCTGCAATCTCAACAGTAACTGAAAAAAACTCAGGATATTCTGATCTTGCAAACTTCCTGAATTAGCAATAACTACTGAAAAACCAAATTGACATCATACCCACAATAAGTAAATATAAATCCTTACCCTTGACTGTTCTCTTAACTTCTCTTCTCAACTAAAAGTATGCTACAGTATTTCCTATCTTTTTCTCCTACGGTTAAAAATGTTCTTCTACATAAGCTGGAATATGGTCTACCTTTTCTGACCCTCCATTCATCGTATAACACAAAGAGACTCCAGATCACTGAAAAACAAAATCTGCAGAACTGTCATTCTTTCAGACTCTCACTCTCACCATTGCCTTCCCCTACAGAAACTAAAGTCGATCCCTGTGACTGAAAGATCCAACCTATTTACTTAGCTCATTGATACTTAAATTAATTACATGAAGAATATCTGCCCCGTTAAAAGACTTTAACCCATCAGAGAATGAACATATTCCCTAAGAAACTCCCAGTGATAGCATATCATTGAGCAGACCATCCTTTAAAACAGCTGTAGGTGAAACAGACTTTTCTCCATGTGGAATAGTCTCATTCCTGATTAAAGACATAAAGCAACCCTCAAGGACTTCAGAAGAGCTCTTTCAGACAACTCCAGAATGAATATGCATGTAAATGCTTTATCGATAAAAGCTAATATCTAATCAGATGTTGTCAGTCTTCACGTAATTCTTGACTGTGTGCTCAGTTCTGAGCCGTGGAACTGACTCAGCCATTTATTTCAGCTCACGCCTTCTAAACTCTCGAGATAGGCATTTAGCCACAATGCTCCTCTCAAAATTACCTCAGATCTCATTTGCCACTTTGTATGTCAGACGCGTATTACCGCTCTCGAGTTTTGGCTAGTAAAACAAGTAAGTTTTTCCTTTTAAATATCCTTAATATCCTCTTAGTCCTCATATTCTACTCAGTCTATATTTCTTGTACCTGCTCCTCTTGTTATTCCCTTTTGTGTGAGTGTGTTTGTGTCTTTCACTTTGTCTACTACCGTTGGTAGTCCTTCTGTTGATACCATTGTTGGTATTTCTTTTTACCTTTAAGGTAATTATTTACATCATTGTTGGTATTTCTTCCTTTCCTAAAAAAGACATTTTTATCTATTCTTCCTGTCACAGTGTGTGTGTAGTTATACCTGGGAATAATTATGTCTGAGAAACTGGATTCCCTGGCCAACAGTCTTCAAAGGGCACCTCAGGATTCAAAAGGTGTCTGTAATGTCAGGGTATGATGCCCAGTTCTGACAGGCATACCCTTTGTGTTTATTGTTTAGGCAAAGTCCACCTCCAAGAAATCTGTTTGATTTGCCATGGGTTTTCTTCAAGGACACTAAAGAAATGGAAGATTAAGTTGATTCTGAAAGATCTCAAAGTCTGATTTTTGAAGAGGCTATTTCTGTGTTCAGAATGGAAGCCAGCACATCATCTTCATCATCTTCATCTTCCATCTCTAAGAAAAGACCTTCTTCGGAAATCGATCAAGGAGGTTTCAAAATTGCCTTCGGTACCTAAGAGTTCCTTGGCACCAAATGGAAAACCTGATTCGGCACCAACAAACATTTCAGAACAGACTGCTACTACTTCAGCACCCAAGGACACTTCAGTGCCAGAGCGGTCAGAGCTTATTTCTATTCCAAAGTTCAAATAATCTCCATCGATAGATCCTTTCAAGGACAGACCACCAAGCCCCTTCCTCGATGTGAGACCACCTACGTCTCCTTTGACTGCCTCAGCTCATTCAAATACGTCTCTCAGAAGCCAACATCATGAGACTGGTGGATTAGCTCCTAAAAGTGAGGGGACTGTCTTTGGTTCCTAGCCAAGCCAGCGTCATAACCAGTCCAACTATGACACCACCCGTTCCTCCTCCAGCTCCTGTTGAGATACTGGAGCCCTCGGTTCCAAACTTCTAGCGTCGACTGTCTCGGTTTTGGTAGCAACTTCGTCTCCGGTAAAAATAGCTGCCTTGAGTTCCTCCTGACTTTCAGCACCAGAGGCCTCCTGGGGTCAAGACTCCTTGGTTGGGTCCAAGGTGAATGGATTAGCTTGTTTAACTTTGGAGCCATCCATGACCCTTGGTGGTTCGGCCTTCATAGGATCGACCCAGGCTTCTGTTTTAGGGGTTGCCTCCTTAGTGCAGGGTGGGAACTCGGTTCTGAAGGAGTCTATTTTGGTTCTGGGCTCCCATCCCTCTACAGGGGGGATGGCCTTCTGAATCATGGAGAAGGCCTTGTCCATTGGGGACTCACAGTCTCTGCCATCCCTGTCGGGACAGATTTCCACATGTCCTTGTCTTGAGCTTCCATCAGTTTCTTCCCCAGGACAGAGGGCATAAAACCCCAGAAAAGACCCATGTTGGTGGTTTCCTATTCCAACACTTCCCTGGATCATCCCCAGAGGAAAAACCTGTGACGAAAAAGTGAAATTTGACTCCCTGGAGGAGTCTTTCACTGAAGATACTGACTTTGATGAAGGGGAAGGTTCCCCCAGGTCATCCCCTGATGATGCTTCCTTTGGGAACATTCTGGAAATCCTGAAACAGAGGGGTGGCTGGTCTGCCCTCCAACCTTCTTCAGAGGAGATGGTATACCTGGAGGCTTTTTGTGCCCAAATCTCTACTTCTTGGATCTCTCCACCCACTGATGATCTCATTAAACTGATTGCTCAGTGGGCATGGAAGATGTCTGACTCCATCGAACGGATCCACAAGAGACCTGATCAGATCCTTTCAGCCCTAAGGAAGAGCAGCACTAGTCAAAAGCCATACTCGTTGACACCTTAGTGATAGCGGCAGCCACAAAAAAGGAACTTGCTGAGGAAAGTCCGACTATCCATCCTCCTAACAAGGAGTCTAGTACTTTGGATAGGTTTGGGAAATGCATTTACGCTTCATCGACCTTTGCTGTCAGGTCCCTGAATTACATGGCACATTTCACAAGGTTGCAGAGGGATCTGATCAAAGAGCTCTTGGATACCCTCTCATGAGCAGTAGCTGAAGAGGTATGGGACAAAGTTGCCTCTCAGTTCGCAACCCTTGAAGCGATTTCTAACTCATCCATGAGGCTGATTACCCATGCAGCTGAAGGGACGACAAGAACAGCAGGTTCAGGCATAGCCATTAGAAGACATTCCTGGATGCGCTTGTGTGACTTTGCGGAGCTATTTAAAGTGTCATTCATCAATGCTCCATTTGATGGAAAATCCCTTTTTGGCCCCAAAGTTAAAGACACTCTAGCCATATGTGAAAAAGATGGGAAGACTCTCTCTGCAAGCATACATTTCTCCACTCCTCAGTGACCTTACTCTAGGAGCCAGAGAAGTGGGAGAATATGGTTTAGAAAATCCCAAGAGCCTTTCCAGGATTCACATGCCAAAGACTTTCCCCGGGGCAGAGGGGGAAGTAATGGAAGACACCACCCCAGAGGCAGAAGTATCCCACAGAACCAGGGGTCCAGAGATTCTTGCTCTGGTACATCCTATCAGCACCCCTGAAGGGAAGCCCAATTGCCCTTCTCTGGAGGCAGTCAGTGGACGACTATCCCTGCACCTGCCTGGTAACTGATAACTTTGGTCAAATGGATGCAGGAAATAATATCCATAGGTTCGTACTAGGCTATCTGCCCTAGGGCATTTATAAGCCTAGCCAGAGTGTGTGTGGCTTTCACCACCCCTTAGGATGAGAATACTATGCCCTTTTAGGGTTTAGTTTACTATGCCTCTGTCTAGTAGTGACACAGAGATGACCCCCGGGGTAAACCTATGATCTCCCATCCACTCGTCAAGATTTCTCTTGAATAGTGTCAGTGGGGGGCTCTGCCTAACATAGACTGGGATTCTGTTCCAGAGTGTAGGGAGCCTCTGGGTTATGAATCTGTCCCTCCAGCACATCCTATTTATTTCTGTGTTGAGGTTTAAGTCTCTTGCTCTCATGGCTCTGATGGATTTGGATTTTCTGAGGTGAAGCATGTCCATTAATTCCGGATTGGACATGGCCTTGTACGTCAGGCACAGATCACCTCTGAGTAGGCGGTATGCGACTGAATAGAGCTGGAGTTTTTTCAGTCGGGCAGCATATGACATATGTTTAAGACCCTTTATCCTCTTGGTGAGGAACTTTTGGGGTCTTTCCAACTGCTGCAGGTGTCGGGTAAGATACATCCCAAATGGGGCACTGTACTCAATCATTGGCTTGATAAGAGAAGAGTACAGGGGCACAATGACCTCTCTTGATCTAGATGTGAAACCCTTCATGATAAGGTGGGCAATATAGAAAGTCTTCCTAACCACTTTAGCAATGTGAGTGTCAAATGAGAGGTTACTGTCAACCTGGGTCCCTAGGTCCCTGATTACCTCTTCCTTACTTAATGGATTACCACCTATGTGGTAATTTGTGGGTACCTTGTTTTTCCCAAAGGGTATGACTATACATTTTTTGGCGTTCAGCTTAAGGCCATGGCTCTGGCACCAATTATCCGTTTCTATGAGGCCTCTCTGAAGGATGAGGTTACAAAATCCCACTACATACATCCAAAACCCCAAAAAAGATTCCCAGATGTTCCACCCAATCACAGGTAAGGAGCAATCATAGAAATTCAAAAGCTGCTCAACAAAAGTCTCATCCAAAAAGTCCCACCAGACCAAATAGGATCCGGGTTTTACGCAAGGTTCTTTTTAGTGCCCAAAAAAAAACAAGGGACTGGAGTCCCACCTTGGATCTCAGCCAGTTCAACAAGGCAGTTTAGCAAAACAAATTCCGGATGGTCTTTGGTCATCGATACTTCCATTCTTGGAAAAAGATGATTGGAAGTGCTCTACAGACCTCCAGGATGAGTATTACTACATAAAAATGAACAAATGCTCCAGGAGGTTCTTGCACTTCCAGATGGGAGCCAGTCATTTCCAGTTCAGAGCACTGCCCTTTGGACTCATCACAGCCCCCAGGGTGTTCACCAAATGCATGGCAGTAGTTGCAGCTCATCTCAGACAGCAGGGATTTTGAGTTTCTACATACCTCAATAACTGACCCTTCACTGCTACTGCCAGGCATCAGTTAGAACAGACAAGAGCTAACACTCTGCATCTCTAGACATCACAATAAATTATGAAAAGCAAAATTTACAGCCTTCTCAACAATTAGAATTCATCAGAGCCCAGTTGGACACTGTTACAGGAATTGCTTCACTTCCACAAGAAAGACTAAAGAGGATCAGATTTCAGGTCAGTCAAATTATCCAAAGCAAAAAAGTTCCAGCCAGATTAGTCCTACAGGCATTAGTCTTGATGGCAGCTTCAATCACTCTTGGCCCCTTAGCAAGATATTACATGTGAATCTTACAGTGGCTACATGTCTCCCAGTGGTCTCTGATCTATCAACCAATGTCTTACCTAATCGTGATTACCAATCACTGCAAACAGATTCTTTCATGCTGGCTCCATTCCAATGAGAGTCCCTCAGGCCGACCATTCATTCTTCTGCAACCCCAAGCCATAATGACCATGGATGCTTCCCAGATAGGGTGGGGGGCAATATCTGGGAAGGACAGTCCAAGGCACATGGTCCCAACTGGAGGCCAACTTGCACATCAATGTTCTGGAGACAAGGGCAGTGCTGTTCATGTTGCAAGCATTCCAGGATGTCCTTCCTCTGAGAACAGTAGCAATTCAAATGGACAACATGTCGGGTAGTTTGGTATATCAACAAGCAAGGGGGAAGCAAATCTTAACCATTATGTCGAGAAGCCCTCAGAGTCTGGCAATGGGTGATTTCTTCCAACTGCTTTCTCACAGCAATGCACATTCCAGGAAGCTCCAATGTGATAGCAGACAAGCTGAGCAGAACCATTCTCATGCCTCACAAGTGGTCGCTCAGCCCTGTGGTGGCAAAACAGATATTTTGTCACTGGGGCCAACCTTGCTGCGATCTTTTTGCATCCCCTCTGAACAAGTGCAGCAGTTACTTTGCCCTAATTCCCCCTCTGGGGAAATCACCCAGAGACACTCTTCTCCACAACTGCCCCCGTGGTCTTCTGTACGCCTCCCCCCCACTCCTTTGATATCCCACTTCCTAAAGAAAGCCAGGAGGTTGGAGAACTCAATAATCCTCATTGCGCCCTTCTGGCCTCGACAAGTTTGGTTTCCCTTCCTTTGGCTTCATTTTCTTCGGGAACCATGGATACTGGACCCAGTTCCAGATCTGCTGTCCCATGCAAAGAGCTTGGTTCATGTGAACCTTCATCATTTCAGCTCGCAGTGTGGCTTCTCCAATTACCATGATTGCTAGGCATCCTTCCCTTTCTTCCCCTGTCCATCAGATCACTGTAGCCCATCACAAACCTTCAACTAGGAAACTATATCAAAGCAAATGGGAAAATTTGCAAAATGGGTCCTTATAAATGAACTTGATCCTTATACATCCCCAGTCAATAAAGGTTTGGATTTTTTAGCTAACCTTTATCAATCTAGTTCCTCTACATCAACAATTAAAGTTCAGCTTGCAACTATCTTGAACTTTCACATGGGGTTTGATGGGTCTTCCCTTATGTCACACAAACTCTGTAAAGCCTTTTTAAAGGGAGCCTTAATGTTAAGACCTCCAATTAAAGAACCCATTCCTCCTTGGGATCCAATACTAGTCCTTCAGTCCCTTATTTTGCCTCCTTTTGAGCCATCAGCTACTTGTGACAAAGTTTTTGGCTTGGAAAATATTATTCTCAGTGGCTATTACATCAGCCAGAAGAGTATCTGAATTTCAGGCCTTGTCTTGCAAACCACTCTACATAGTATTTCACAAAGACAGGGTTTCTCTTAGGACCAATCCATCTTTTCTAACAAAGGTAGTTTCTGAATCTAATATCACTTCAGCTACCGGTCTTTTTCCCTAATTTTTCCAATAAATGGAGCACTCTCTTCATTTATTAGTCGTCTACAGAAAGATACATTTTTATCTTCACAGAACAAAAGATTTCAGAAAATCTGACCAATTGTTTGTTGCCTTTTCCCCTCTTTCTTTAGGTAATCCAGTTTCAAAGGTTACCTTGATGAAATGGCTTAGAGACTGTATTACATTTATTTGTCAGTCGAAAGGGCACCACCTTTCATGCTCAGTAAAGGCCCATTCAACTACAGCGGTTGCAACTTGTGCAGGTTTTCATGCCAGAGATGAGATTTGTGCAGCAGCCACTTGGGCTTCTCCTCAAACTGGATCATGTCTCTAAGGACGGGCATCATTCGGTTCGATGATCCTAAGGATTAGTCTTCCGTGAGACCTCCCAAGATTTACATAGCTGAGGACTCTGTCCCACAGTCAAGGATTATGTGAAGATTGACAACATCAGATAAAGAAGTTATGTCTTACCATAACGTTCCATCTGTGTTGTCGATCTTCACTAATCCTTGACATCCCCTCCTTCCTTCCCCCAGCCTAAGACCCTTAGTGGATTGAATTTTCCCAGGACTGGCTTCATATTAGAGACACATATCTGGTCTCTTCTTCTTATTTGCTATTTGTCTGCCACTAATTTAGGCAAACTCGATCTGAGGTAATTTTGAGAGGAGCATTATGGGTAAAAGCCTAGCTCGAGTGTGTGGAAGTTGTGAGTTGAACGGCCGAGTTGGTTCCAAGGGTCGGAACCGAGGATTAGTGAAGACTGACAACACAAATGGAACATTATGATAAGACATAACTTCTTTTTTCTGTCTGCCCACCCACTTCATTCTGCACAGTTCAGCTATGGCTCCTATATGTCATTGCTTTTAACATTAAGTATTGGAACAACTCCATGTAATTACTTGTACATAATGTAATACAACTATTACATCATGTACAGAGTTTAGGAGTATCAGAACTCCTAGTTTTCTAATACTGATACATTCTCTGCTTCTATGTTTGCCCTTCTGAACCTGGGTCAAGGCTGAAGAGGGTCTTATGGCCACTCCACCTAAATATCTGAATTTCATTAACCCTTTAATGTACCATTCTTTTATAAACTGCTGCCTAACTGCTGACTGTTTTTGTCACTACTTCTGCAAAGCTATGTAGCTGTGGATTAATGCATACTCACTGACAATGGTAGATTATAATAGACAGAAATAATCTACGAGTCAGAAACAGCGGCTATATTAGATGGATTTTTGAATGTGTTACTTGCAGGTGCTTGCAATTCCCTCGCAAAACTGCAAACCTTTCTTCTTCAAAATACGGTATGAGTGGAAAATAAATGCAGTAAATTCTGAAACCCATTGTAATACCATTAAAGCATTTTTGCAGGAGTGGGTAAAGCATTTTTGTAGGGAAGACTTTGTCCCCCTCCCGCGTTACTTTGCAGTATGGTCGACTGCACTCCCATCTCTTTTGCTTACATATATTAGCTCCAAGACTATGTTACCACAGTAGAGGGGAAATACTCTGAGGTACTGCAAACTCAGACGTGGTACATATTTCCCACATTTGCACTTTTCGTGCTGCTATTCCAAGCACCACAGTCATGGTACTCAGAATTTCAAGAGGAACCTGGTACCCTCTCCCACTTGCATTTTCAATCAAAGTTGTCAGGTTTTCTTGTAATTCACAGCTGTGCTAGTCACTCAGCTATTAACAATTTACAGGGACAGTGTCTGTTTCCATGGACAATGTGACATGTAAGATGAAGCAAAGACTTCCAAAGTGCTTAATATGAGATTTCAAGGCATGTCAACAGAATGCTGGAAACCACAAAACATGAAGCAGATGGATAATGGAAAGTTAAATTGTACTTCGCTTACATGTGAACAATACTAGATGGATTGCTGGGATGGAGAAGTCTAAGAAACTGAGAAAAAAACTGACATTTTTCATATTGTTGTTCTTTAAATCACACAGTATATTAAACAGGCTCTACTGATAAATGAGTTATTCAAGATAAAAATGTAATTATACTTCAAGTTATACCATCTCAGTTACTGACACTGGTATTACCCCTTGAAATATTATGTAGTCTTAAAAATCAATACATTACTTGCCAGATACAAACCATTACAGGCACTTGATGTTAAGCTAAAGTTGAACATCATGTGATTTTTAGGCAGTAAGATGCATGAGACATATGCAAACTGAAAACAACATAACCGACACTGGCATTAGTATTTACAAAATGCAGTTTACTCCATGTCTGTATTATGAAAACTTACATAGATTCCAGTTTGTATACAGGCCTCAGCTCCAGTACATTCAATAGTAATCTCTGGCATGCAGCCTAAATATTCTGTGACCTTCTTTGCAAGTTCTTGAGGCTTTTCACCCTCCACCTTCAAGATAAAGTCTGCTCCTAGTTCTCTGGCCTTCTCTAGTCGTAGAGCAGACAAATCTGTAGGAAAAGCAAAAACGAATGCAAAGCCAAATGAGGAAGAGGAACATACAAATTTACTGCAGTGGGATCCAAAATACACACAGAATATAACAGAACTCTGCAACAGTAACTCAACATAAAGAAAAATGTAATCTGAAGCAATACTGTAGCTAGAGTGGGGTGAAGGGGGCAGCCACCTTAGGCACAAAATGTTAGGGGGCTCAATTAGCTAGTCCCGATCACTCAGCATTATAATGCTAGTATTGCATTTCTGGTCTAAACTAAAGCACAGAAATGCTCTGCATATGTTAGAAATGTAGCAAGTTGGCTGCTGCAGTTTAAAAGACAACTTTTTTTTGCTCTCCAAGAAGAGCAAAGAGAAAACTGAAGTGATGTACAGCTGCATGTGTGGTGCTTGTTGTCTGCTACAGTTTAAACACTTTTTTTTGCTGTCTGAGAAGAGCAGAGAGCTTTTTGGGGGTTGGCACCAGCTGCAAAAACAGCTGAAATGACTACATTCAGTTTTTTCTCTTGAACATTTAGTGATAAATTTAAAATCTGTATTTAAGGACTAAAAAGAGTCTTAGGTTTATAGGCCCTTACTAGGCATGTGGTCTAGGGGAATGCTCAAGACCCTTGCTCATTTTCAACTGTTCCACAGCACCGTCTAGTTGAGTTGCTTGTTCAGTCACACAGTCAGCAAATGGCGGCTGAGAGAATCAAACTCTGTTACAGAAAGTAGTTTGTTAACAGCTCATAATGTTAATCCTCTGTGCTAACTACTGGATAACAGTTACAGCCAGGGATTCAGAAAAAGATAATGCATGTAGTAAGGCCTATGGTAAAAAGGATCGGTCTACATGATGCAGCATTTTCTGAATCAGAGACACCTTAGCTGACTATGAGGGCTTTCCTCATTGCAGCTAATCTGCATGTCTCTGAATTACCACAACCACTAGCGCAGATCAGCATTTTCCTCTGGTAGTTATCACTGGTGTCCCATGCACCTTGGCCCCTTACTTTTCAATATATTCACCTACAACTTTCACCACTCCATCTCCAATTCTACAGTAATCCAGTATGAAGAAGACTCAGCAATGATCTGCTCAGCTGACACCCCTTCTGACCTTCTGCAGATAACCCAGTCAGCTTTCTCAAATACTGAAACCTGGATGCAAAACAACCACCTAGCCCTTAATGCCAATAAAACCAAATTAATGATTTTTCCCATCTAAACACTCCCCCATTGATTAAAACTCCTTCAAGATCATAAGACAGAATAACACCCCTATTGAAATTCTCCTTCACACCAAACTGCTCGGCGTCATTATTGATGAACATCTAAAATTCGATATCCACATCCAAACTAACATAAAACCACCAAAAATTAGAACTCCTGTACAGGCATAACCGTTATCTCAACCCCTCCACCAGAAATACCCTCTCCTCCACACACCTTCTCCCCTCACCAATGTATGGCACTCCTCTGTTCTTGAATCTTCAGCTTGGCCTTCAAACTAAATTAGAAGCCTTCTACAATAAAATCTGCAAATTTGCCAGCAACTCTAGGAACTCATGGCATCACTGCATCTCCCTCCACTCACTGCAATGGCTTGAGCTTCCCAACTATCTGAACCTCCTTAAATTCACCACTGCCCATAAGCTCATATTTAACCCATCCTCCTGTCCCTCTCTCTCCACTTCTTTAATCCCCTACATTCCTAATCTCTCACTTAGCTCAGAAAATGAGAACCTGCTACAAACCTTTACGGCCTCCTGGACACTCTCTGCTATCCTGCTCCTTAGCTAAACTATGGAACTCTCTTCTTCCCTCCCTGAGGAATACTCATAACCACTCTAACTTTAAATCCCACTTCCATTCCCACCAAGTTTTAAAGTGGGAATGCCCTTGCTCCTTCCCCACATAAGACCCTCATATCAAAACCCACCTTCTAACTCTGTGCATCATCTCTGCACTCACATCATTTGCCCTCCTACTCCTCCTTAACCTCAAATTTTAATAGTTTATTTCCAAAAATGTTCTCAACCTCAATAGTAATTCACTGTTAATGACCCTTAGACTGTTCTGTTGCTATATTTTTACTACTATTATTGTGGAATATAAAATTTCAATTGTAATTCACTGTTAATGACTCAGACTGTACAGTTGCTAGATTTTATTATTATTATTATAGAATGTAGATTTTTTTTACTGTAGAATGCTGCATAAAGCTGTATGACTTCTTTGCTTTGTATGTATATATGCTAATATGTTTGTCATTGTTACTGGAGCTTTTCTCCTCATGCCTCCCATGAAAACGGGCTCTTTTTAGGCCCAGTGGACTTCCCTGGTCATCAAACTGAAATAAATAAACAAACTAAATAAAATAAATTGGCACAAGCATCCAATTCACTTAAACACACGCACACAGACACACACAGACACACGCGCACACACCATATCTTTTACCTGTCTCTTCTTGTTTATTTGTACCTGCCCTCAAACTATGGATCTTTACAGGCAGTAGGTAATAAAAGATGTTAGAGTTTCATTATTCTTATTGTTTGTAATGCAGACATTTTGCTCTGTTAGCTTTTTGACTGAGTCCATATAATACTGTAAATATTCTCCCTGGTGTCATCTAACATTTCTCAAGACTTTGCAATGAATGTTCCCTCCACATGGGCACTATCCTGTTGCCTCTTGCATCCTCTCATAAAAGTCATGGAGTTTTTCAATTCTTGAATCATGCCAGATATTAGAGTTCTATACTTCTTATTGTATAAAATAACCCTGACTACATTGGCCAATTAGTTAGCACTGTGAGTTAATGTATCTGCTTTTTGAATCAATAATGTTCAAGCATTGTTACTCCATTGTGCTTTACATTTTTGTTCTTAAATATAAAAAAAAAAATATTGCCAACTATCCCTTGTATCTAATGGTGACCCAGAGGACTAATACCTTATGTGTGAGTTGAGAAGGTGCAAGGTTTGAATCTATTTTTATGCCTTTAGGGCACACTGTATAGATTATCTCTTGTGCCTAATGTTTTCGCCAAACCATACCATCTTTTTTTCCAAAGTGCTTTTAATGCATGATGTTTAAATGTTCTCCCTGATGTTTAATGTTCCCAACCCTGTGTTGATAAGGCTCCATAGTGAAGAGTCATCTCTGGTGGCTAAGACATGCTATTGTCTTGGGATGCTAAGGTGGGGGTGGGGTGTAAAATAGCATTGATTATATTATATTATATTATATGTAGAATTAAAATAATTATTGTTATTTTTACAGGGGGTGGTGGATGTTTAGTACAGTTAGGGATTCCCCAGACATGTGCCAGGACTAATGTGCTTACCAAAATAAACATCTGTGTCAGCTCCCAGCTAACAAGCAACCACAACTCTCCCTCCTAATGTGCATTGTCTCCAACTATGAGGGCAGTCACTAAGCAAGCTTAAAGAGCAAAGAGTACCTGGACTGCGTTTAAGCAAGACTGCAGCCTGCATTAACACCTCTGTATGTTACTGTTTTTTACATAACTGCTACAAATAATCTTAAGACTGCTACAATAATTTTATAGGTATTTAACCTGTTGCTTTACTGACCAGTATAGGTATGTGCACGTGACTAGGGATGTAGTCAGCACCAACCTCATAAATCTGCCTTTTCCAAATATAATCTGCCTGTTAGTTACCCTCCCATTAATAGTGCATCATCCCCCCACACGAACACTATCTCACTAGTTTGCCTATTTATGCAGCTAACAAATACTTTCCTTGAGGCATAGAAAGAATCTACCTCCAATCAATAATGAACTTAACCTATAAAGATTAGATAATACTGCCTATAAAATTTCCAGTTAATAGTGTCTTTTTCAAATGTAATCAGCCTGTCACCCACCCATTAGAACAGTGCATCACTCCCTCCCCCACACTATCTCTCTACATTCTCTATTATGCAGCTGTAAAGGAAATTCCTTTAACAATATTGAAATTAACTTATAAATGTTTATAGTAATACAAACACCACTAATAAAAGTTAAACTGAATAAAAATGATTGTCTGCAGTCAGGAAATATTCTCACTACAATACTGGCAGATGTAGCCAGCTCCGTTCATCTAACCAGTATAGGTCCCACTTATATAAGTATCTGTGCAAACCTTATTAAACCTAAAATACTCCATTCCTCCAAGGATACTATCATCAGCTGTTCCACAAAAAATAAACACATCACATAAGTCTATTACTGAGTCTGTTGCTAGCAGGTGACATTCACCTCAACCCTGGATCCTCTCAGGCACCGGTCACCGGTCACTCCAAAAATAATAACTCAATCTGGCCTAAAAACTAAACTCCTTTCCTGACAAAATAAGAAACAGTCTATTCCATATGAACCTCGGAAGCATTGTAAACAAAATTTCAGAACTACATGAATGGATAAACTATCACTTCCTTGATATATTAGCAATAACGGAATCTTGGCTAAAACCTAATGTCAGTAACACAGAAATACTTGCCTCCCCCAGCTTTAACACCCTTAAAGCAGATAGATTAAACAAAATCAAGAGGAATAGCAACAATGTGTCACAGTAGCATAAATCTGCCACTTTTCCATCTTCCATACCATCTTTCTACAATGCTGAACTGCTTCTAAGTAACCCAATACTAAACTCACATAAAACAATATGTATGTCAGCCCTTTATAACTCACATGGAGATAATAACACATTGAAGGACATCTTATCATGGCTATCCCATAATGTACACACAGAGACAAGTATACCAGGCAATGTTAACATCAACTGGTCAAGTCTCACCTCTTAGACAATGACTTTTAGTATAAACCTATACAATATCTGCCAAGGTATCACTGATCTTACCAGAATCAACCTGAAAAATGGTTGAACTATCACCCTGGACTGGTTATTAATACGTCATCCTAACAATATAAGCTGTCATGGCACCTTAGCTAGCACAGTTAGTGACTACCTGCCTATATATGCCACAAGAGTATAACATACATATAAATCTTCTTGCAACATGAACAATTTTGATCCAGAACTGTTTAACACCGCACTACAATCTCACAATGGGAGTGTTCAAAGATTCTTGCAACTAGATGATGCTGTTGTCTATTTTAAGATGATATTTATGGAACTACTTAACAGCATGGCACCCCTTAGGCTTACAGGTGTGCAAAATACCTCTGCTCCTTGGCTCACTCCTACCACCAGGAAATTAATAAGGAATAGAGATAAAGCCTGGAAGGCATGGCTCAAGAATAAAAACAGAACATCTTCAACAATATAAATGCATAAGAAATAAAGCCAGATGCCAGAACAAACTTAAAAACTACCAAAATTATAGACAATTCTGGGCCACCATATCTAAAATACTGCATTCTGGCTCAGAACAACCAAGCCCCAATCCCCACTGTTCACCAGAAGAAACAGCTAATGCTTTCAATGGTCACTTTATCTATATCATTGCTAAACTACTTTCCAGACTTAAAATAAAAAGACCTCCTTTAATAATGTGATGAAATCCCAGTCAGTCTCACCTCCTACTTCCATTAATACTGTTTCTCCTTTCAGTCAGAATCTACCATAACAATCAAGAAATGACTCAGACAAACACTACCTCCAAATGAAATGCCTGGTGATGTCCTTCCAGTATCCATTTTTATAAATAGTTACATTCAGAAATCACATACCCCAGCCATGCAGAACAAAATCTCACCTCTCTTGTGACATGGGATGATGTAACTCCATTGATACATCCAATTTTAGACCCATTGTCATTCTCTCTCGGCTTTCAAAAATCCTTGACAAATGCATTCATAACCAGTTAATGACTCTCTTACAAACAACCTCCTTAGCCCCACTCAACATGGTTTTAAACCAGGGCATAGCACTACCACAGCTCTCGTAAACTCCACCAACACCACTAATCTAACCAGAGACAAAGGCTAACTGGTTTCTGCTGTGTTTCTGGATCTGTCCAAGGCCTTCAATACTGTTTCCTAAATCTTACATCTAAAATAACTCTCTTCACTTGATCAAATACCTCCACCAACTAGTTCTCAAGCTACCTTTCTAATGAGACCCTAGTCCATTAAATAGATTACTTCCTACCCATCAAAACAGGTGGTCCCAAAGGTTCCATACTGTGGCCACTGCTTTTCAACATATTTACCAGCAACCTACACTCCACCAAATGTCAAGCATGCCTCATACAATATGCAGATGACTCCACAGTAATATGTTCTGGCAGTAACCCAGTTAATCTACTACACATCACCAAAGAATCACTTTCCTTAGTTGAAAATTGGCTCAATAACTTCCAGCTTCTACTTAGTCTGACAAAGAGGCTGGCATCATTCCTCACAAAAGCTTACACACCTCAAACAAAATTTCTCAGTAACAGCCTCTGATAACACCACTATAAAAGTTGTCCCCCATACCAGCAACTCATGACAACTGATAACCTGTAATTTGACTTACATGTGCAACAGGATATCAAAAAAACTCACCAAAAATTAGGGACACTTTACAAAACAAAAAACTACATAACTGACTCATCCAGGAAACACCTGGCATCCACACTTCCCCTTCCCACTTGGCTCCACAGTACTGTTTAACCTTCAGTCTTCCATTCAAAATAAACTAAACCAGTGCTACAGTAAAATAACAAAATCTGCCTCCAACTCAAACAGAATCCATCACTGATTATCCATAAAACAGCTCAACTGGCTTTAATTACCCATGCAACTCTCTTACACCCATCTACTCCTACACAACAAATTAAAATACAAACCAGAACAAACCAAAGCCCTGCTAGACTTATTACACACACAAACACACACACACACAATTAGATCTGAAAACAATGTTCCTCACTACCTACAAACCACACCTGTCAGCAGGAACCTCTCTCTATTCTAGCTCTGTAGCACTCTTCTGGAACTCTCTCCCTTTATCCCTTAAATATAATAGAAATGTTTACAATTTCAAGAGCAATATAAAAATATCTGTCGACACCTATACATGCACAGCCCTCAAATGGATGCATCACTACCTACTCACTATCACCATGACTTTCTCACTCTAAATTCACCTTCTATCTTTGGAGGTTGTAATTGCCTAACATCAAAAGTAGCTCTCACTTTAACGATACCATGCTACTAATGTTTTTCTACCTCTTCAGCCACCACTTTCCACTATTTATTTCCTTTCTAGTGTCCTTCCATAACATTCTCATCTCTCTAATAATAATCAACACTCTTTCTCTCCATGTCTTTAATTTGACACCCCAGTACCATAATTACCCATTCTAAGACTTAAATCTTGCCTGAGATATAACTAGGACCTGCTGGACAGACAGGTATGTATACCACAGATCATCCCTTCTCTGAAACAGGCTCCCCATCCGTGTGAAGCAGAGTTCCTCCCTAACCTAATTCAACAGTAACTTGGACAACTTGATGGGGAACAGATAATTCATCCCTGGTTTGGCACCTATATCTGTAATTGACACAGGCAGCCTGTAAAGAGTTCATCCCCAGGCCCCTGCTTACACCTGTCAATGGTACCAGAACTTGTCAGACATTTAGGATGCATGGCTAGGCTTAAAAAAGGCCCTTCTGGTTGTTAGCCTGGTAAACACATACGAACCTATGAACTCTTCATCTCATTCTAATATTCTGTCTATTTTGGCAGCAGAACAACCTATTATTTCTTATAGCCATATTTTATGAGAAAGATGGTCAACATTTTGAATAACAAAGTGTATATTAGTTTATCTGGCATAGGTTATCCACTTCTGCAAAGTGTCTTGCTACTTGCACAAAATATTTTCTTCTTGATCACAATTTATCGTAACAGTATTCTGTCAATTTATTTATTCTGTCAATTTATTTCAATCTGTTGTGGGATTTTCTCCCCTTGTATATAATTCATATAATCTATTTTAAAATGCTTTTGTGTGTGTTTTGTGGAGCCTCTCTCCCCAGTTAATTATAAAATATTTAAATTGTTGTGGGGTTTTTCTCCCCTTGTATATAATTACTCATCAACTACTTTTTTAAATGTTTTTGAATCTGTTGTGGTGTTTTTCTCCCCAGACCTCAGCTAAAAATGTGCCATTGGTTCAGTCAGGCTTTCCTGGTTAACAAAGGATAAAGAAAAAAATAAAAATAAAATACTGCCCTAGGCTTAAGCTATAAATAAGGGTATTCTGTAAGCAAGTAGGCTTGAAAAATAAGACAAAATGATGAAAGCCATGAAAAATGCTAAGTCGTCTGCTTGTTTTTCAATTAGCAAATGTTCTCTGTGCGGTCAAGAAGTCTGCAGCTGTAGGCAATTCTGCATTCTGTTCTAAGTGA
Organism: Protopterus annectens; assembly: GCF_019279795.1. Lineage (NCBI taxonomy): Eukaryota > Metazoa > Chordata > Ceratodontiformes > Protopteridae > Protopterus > Protopterus annectens. Next base: position 452,814,629 of record NC_056734.1, read on the forward strand.
ATTTGATACAGAATCCTTCATTCTTTGTGGAATGCAAAAGTTAAAGGTACAACGGCAGGAGTTCAGTGAAAATAAACTTTGAAATTATGGGAAGTGAATAAGGGACACCAGCCACCTTAGCAGTTTTAATACTTTAGCCAGTACACTTCTTCTTGGGGCTAAATGTTAATGCTTTCTGAAAGCATACAAGCTGTTTTTCACATTTGAAGAAGAATGGAGGTATAAAAAGAACAGACAGCAATCTGTGTAAATGGGAACAGAAGGTGTAATATGCTCTTTAGAATAGGTAATCTTAATTTTACATTAGGTTTTACCTGTGGCTGCAGCTGTCAGTTTGAGGTAACTGTTCTTATCTGGAGAGTTAAACTTCAGTTTTTAAAGATGTACACAGGTTTTTGTGTTTATTTTATGTTAACAGTGGACGGTGTGTGTTCAGAAAATGCTTTTAGTTTTTTGTTTGAGGGTTTTCATTAAAACAAAAAGTCCTGAAAATGTGACATAGGCTCAAATGGAGATTTAAAGAAACAACTGTATAAAAGATCAGCCTGCCAAACATTAGTGTATGCATGTAAGACAAAAGCTGGAAATTCGCATTTTAAAAAAAAACATCATGTATAATAGCTGTAAACAATAGCTTTATTTTATAATGGCTACGTTATCTATATTATCCTGGAATGTAAATGGCCTTACAGTTATAGACAAAAGAATATGAAATGATACTAAAGAATGCAGACTCTAAATATCAATGCTACAGGAGACACATTTGGAAAGAGATCAGCATGTGAATTTAACAAAAAAGGATTTCAGGATGGATATTTTGCAGAATGTCAGGAAAAAATGAAAAGGGGAGTAATAATACTGATTGCAAAAAGGGCTCCAACAGTGATAAAAGAAGGGAAAAAAGACAATGGGAGATTTTTGATCGTAAGGGGCTACTGGGAAGGGAAGAGGGTTATGCTGGCATGTATTTATGTTCCACCCAAAAATATTGTTATGGTGCTTAAGAATTTTTTTTGAGAAATAATCAGCTTTCATCAGAGAATGTTACTTATAGTTGGGGACTGGAACTTGATTTTCCATAATGAGGATGTATTGGGGGGCCTAGAAGGAAACATATAGCTAAGGAGAGTAGAATTAGTAGTAGGAACTCTGACAGAATTTACATATTATTCCCCATGATATATTAACTGGCCTAGACTGGATAGAAATTATATTTCACAGAAGCATGTGCACTTAATTGAAAGCTTCAACACACATCCAATAACTATTTTAGACCACGCACCAATAAAAACTAAGATAAAAATAGAGTGTAATGAAGTAAAAGTAAGACATTGGCACTTTCCCAATTACTTGTAAAAAAAGAAAGGGATTTAATGAATGGATAGTGAAAATTATTTGACACCTGTTAGGGAAGACATAAATTTCTTCTGAAGTGATAGCTAGTAGGTGAGATAAAATAAAAATGGAATTTAAAAATAGGGTAGAAATAAAAAAGAAAGAGACATGGGTATGAAGTAATAGGAATTATTTAGAGGGTCTGACAAAGTTTAAAGTATTACCAAATAAGGGGAATCTCACAGAACAAGAAGAGGCACAATTGCAGAGTGATAAACAGAAAATAAGGGAGTATTTGAATAATATGCACGTATTTAGAAAGACTGATCTTAAGCAACTATTTTTATAACAACTCAAGAGCACAAAAACTTTTTTCACAATGACTTAAGCAACAGAAACTATAAATGGTTGTCACCAGACTTACGGGGCTGATAACAAGAAAAATAACCAGAGATCCTGTAGCGGTATTAGACATTTTATGAAAATGTATATAAAAGCAGAGAAATGTAGAAATCAGGAAAGAGCAAAAATGGAAACATTCAATGAATACTTAAGTTATGCCAAGGTTAGAGGTAGATGAAACTCAACCACTAACAGTTAAGATAGGAGAAGATAAAAACAATGGTGTATAATTAATCTGCAGGAAAGTCTCCAGGAACAGATGGTATTCCTGTGGAAGTTTAGAAGTTAGGAGGGAAGAAAGTGATAAAGATCTGGGGGATTTTAACAGTACTTTAAAAAGGAGGGGAGGCAACAACATCCTGGGAAAAAAGTTGTGGTGGCTGTATTATCTAAAGGTGGTAAAGACCCATCAGACACAGGTTCATATAGACCCATTTACATTTTACACTAGGATTACAATGTGTTTATGTCTACACTAGCTAAAAGAATGGCAAAGATGTTGCCACAATTGATAGATGTGGATCAATGCGGTTTTGTGGAGGGAAGGCAAACATCTGACATCAATAGAACAATTATGATCCAGAGGGAAGCAGAATATAAGAAAATATTCCTGTTATTGGTGGGTCTTGATGCAGAGAAAGTATTCGACAGAGTAAGCTGGGATTTTATGAGTAGAACAATGGAAGCATATGCATTCTCTGATATAATAATATGGTTAATTAGGAGGATATACAAAGGATCAAAAGTTCCCATCTGATAAGTTGTGTTTGACAGAGGAACAAGGCAGGGGTGTCCACTTTTCCCTTTGTTATATGCTTTATATTTAGAATTATTGGCAAAGAAAATAAGGGGTTCAGAAATTCAAGGATATAATTGGCATGATAATCAAGAAAATGTGGCTTTACTTATAGATGATAATATTTTGTACCTGGTAAATCCTGAAACGGACATCTCTGTGCTGTTGAACATTTTGAGACAGTTTGAAGCCTTTTCTGGACATAAAATTAACGAAGCTAAAATAAAAGTTCTAGGTTCATAGGTAAGTACTAGTCTAGCTGTCCTTATGGGCCATTTTAAGCCTAGGCAAGAAAAAAAAAATGCAACAAATCATGTTTGAGTTCATGTACAATCAATGGAAAAACACGAACGATATAAACGTTCACAATTTTAATAAAACAAGGCAAAACTTTCGGGTTTCCCCTTTTTCAGTGCATATAAAACCATTTTCAACTAACACATTTAAATAGTTAAAACTTTTTTTTATTAATTAAATGCTTGGATAATTGCTTATATTGTTTATAATTGATTGGTTGGCTATGTCACAACCACAAAACAAAAGTAAAGTTACGCAAGGGGAATTGTAGAAGTAAAAATGTGATATATTTAGCCAAATGTTCCACATGTTCTTGTTACTATGTGGGGATGACTTCAAGATGTTTAAAAAACAGAATTTATGAGCATTATTATAGAATGAGGAAAAAAGATATGAATAATGCATTATGGAGGCATTGTGAGGCCAATAAAGAATGTAGGAGGTTTGAGTTTGGGATCCTGGAACAGGTTCAAGTGAATCCCAGGGGTGGTAATATCAAGATGAAATTATTGGAAAAAGAGACACGCTGGCAAATTAAATTAAATGCATCAGAGCATCCTGGTTTAAATGAATACATTTCTATTAAACCCATGTTAGAATGTTAACTGGGTGTTAGGTTTAATTTTTACATTTTTTATTGTCATTGTGCATAAAAGTATTTATTATGACGTAAAGTAAGCAACAATAATTATATGTTAGTATTTTATAGACATATGGAAATTATTAGATGCATATAAATATGTAGTTTTTAATATTTTTAAAGCATGTTTTGTTAGTAAGCAGTTTTTAAATTAGTTTTAGATTATACACAGTTTACCATTAGGGAATCCAGCACAGTGCACTTTAAATGTTAACAAGTTAAGTATGAGTGTTTTTAATTAATGTAATTAATGAATTGAATGTCATATATAATGGGTGTTAACAATGGTTAGAGTGGTTCTGATGAAATCTACGTCGGTAGATGAAAGCGCTTAACCTAACCAGAAACAGTTTTTATTGTGTGCAAGAATAAAGAGAGAGATCTTCAGTATTTTGTGCCTGTGCGGTCATTTCTTCCACTGGGACTTTTGAATAGCTTGCCGGCTATTTTTTACTTCTGTGTTGGACTGCCCAGTCTTTTCTTGTGTTATATGTCACATGTTCGTTAATTTTAACTATTTAAAATTGTGAATGTTTTTATCGTTCGTGTTTTTCCATTGATTGTAGTATTTTAAGCCTAACCAGTTTCCCTTTTTATGCATGGATTAACCCATCCCATTTGATTAGAGACTGGCCTTACCCATCCCATGGTCAATAATTACCCCTAATGATAATAACTGGAGTCATAACATAGATAATTTGACAGGACCCATGCATGAGTTAAAGCATTTAAGAGCTGGCTCTGTGCATTAGTAGTACAGACTGCAGTCCTGAGGTAATTTTTCTGTTTACCATCCATAGAGCCAAGTTTCACTTGAATATTGACAGGGATTAGCTTAGTTTAAAGTGGAATGGGAGTTTATTCCACAGCAGCGGTATCTTCTATGAGATATACCGGTTCCTCAAAATTGTTCTGTTGATGTTACAGAAGAGTTTTAGATTCCGAAGACTGAATATTTTTGGTGTCATCTAACTTACTGATGCACAATAAATCCAACAGTACTGGGTCAGAGGATCCCTTGCAATAAATCCAACAGTATTGGGTCAGAGGATGCTTTGTATACCAGACACAGGTCACCTCTTAGCAGTTTGTAGGATACAGAATACAGCTGTTAATTATGTACCTACATAAAAATTGGTTCAGCAATACCCACAATTATGGGAACACAATAAGATGAAGTATTTATATGCATGGATTAAAAAGGCTTCTTTTAAGGCAGCTATGTACATGTGAGAAGGGACTAAACAAAATAATAGAAAATCTGAGAAACTGGAAGCTCTTATTTATGGATATGGATATGGATAGTAAGACATAAGCAATGAAAATGTTTGTAGTCATTTTAGTTTCATATAGAGGTCAGGAATATCTTTATCAACCAGAGGAGAAGTTGTGGACAATAATTAATAGAGCTGAAGGACTTTATCTGGGAGGAAAAGGGAGCAAGAGTTAAGTGGGATAAGTTGATCCTTCTAATAGAAAAAGGTGGTTTACAATTATCTGATCTGAGGGGATATTTTACTGATACACAGTTAAGGCTCATATAAACAAAGCAAACCAAAGGTTATAATTCAAAGTGGAAAGGGATGATGATGAAGTGAGAGGAGTTCAGGAAATAAGGAGAGAGAGTGGGATTTTTAATGCAGATCCATAATGAGAATAACTAGAACTACAAAGTATATTATATTCATAAAGTAGAATGAAGTACTCTACAAACTAAGCCAAGATGGGAATGGAGAAAGGAGATTCTGCCTATAGGGATGACTGCAAGTAGGATCTGGAATTCATTTGAAAAAATGGTAAAGTAACCAAGATAATGGGAACAGATAACTAAAGAGGGATAGGTAAGAGAGTGGGATGAGGCAAAAAGACATTTGAACTGTAGGCTAGAGACTGCCTTTCCTACAAGAGACTGATATCAGAGTATAAACAAAGGGGAAAGGGAAAGCATAAATGAAAGACCTGTTCTGGTAATGTTTTTAATTGAATCCAGTATAGAAGCTACTGTTAAAAAGGAATAATTAGAAAAGCATATCAAACATTGCATGCTAACTATAAGAATTAATCAGAGGAGGTTAGAAAAGATTGGGAAGAGACACTGGAAAAGCACTTTACAAGGGGACAATGGGAAGATATATGCGTGGTTCCCCAAGTATGTAACAAAGTCTGGAACGTCTAGAATTTTTGCTTGGAAATGCATAGGTACTTTTATACTTCAAGAGGAGTTCAAAGGATTTTTCTTCAGGTAGAAAGCAAATGTTAGAGGTGTGATGGGGAAGACAGCGAGATAACTGGGAATACATGTTTTAGGAGTGTGAGTTGGCAGAATTTAAACATTCCCTACAGAGCACTCAGTCAGAAATATTGGGTAAGAAAATGGTTGTAACTAAGGAAATTATTCTTTTGAGCTGTGAGGCAAAATATTAACATGGTTTGATTTTCTTTCTATTAATGTATATTTGCCTATTTCTTAACTGATAATTTCATAAAGAAGTTTAAAAAAGACTTGTGATCACCAATGAGCCTGTGGCCTGCTTCTCATCTTGGGACTGGGCTACTGGGTGCATTGTATCCCAGCAGCATGAAGCTGGTATGAGACCAGTACTAGTAGCAGCCAGGTAGTATCCACTTAGGTAAATCCTACAATTCATTATTGTTGACAAAGCTAATTCTTTACTTTCAAAAAGTTCTGCTTGATTAGCTACTGTCTAACGTAATCTCTCTTAATCTTAATATCTCCCTATATATCTCATTCACACACTGTCAGTTTCTACTTTAATACTTTCCCCTCAAATGTCTGGCAATGGTTGCTTTGAGTTGACATTTTTCCTATAAAAACACTTTGAAATTTCACCAAATCAATAAAAAAGGCCTTTTGCCAGCATGGTGGATATAGACATCCTGAAGCAATGTACAAATTGCCTCATATTTAGACAACAAGCTGATTCTCAAACAAACTGATATGATATGTGAGAAATGTATTTACACAATGTCACTGGTGGCAAATCTCTCACATAAAAGTACTCAATGTCAATCAGGTTGTCAGTGGTACACACAGTGCACCCATCACACATAGTTCAAAGCAGACACATAGACCCACATATGCTGAGGCACTAAAATGTAACCTTCATAAACCTCAAAGACCTCCTAGATGAACACATAACAAATGCCCTCAGCAGCCCCTAATGCACCCTTTCAAAATAAAACGCACGTCAATATATACAGCCACATTTCACCACACAACCCTACATTCTGGTCACTGGAGACTGTGTTGTGAGACAGACTGATGTACATCTTACTATGCTGAGTAAGGAGAAAGTCATGGTCAGTTGCTTATCAGGGGCCAGGATCCACCACATTAAGCATGCACTCAGGCCATTGGACTACAAGTACCAGTATGACTCGGTCATAGTCCATGTGGGTGTAAATGACCAGAGATGTACCTCTGTAGATTATATGAAGCGAGACATCATGGAGCTCTGGAAATGTGTGTCCCAGGCTGTTATTAGCCTAGCACTGAGTATCATTCTACCCTCTTCAAGGATGATGCCACAATATGAACAGAATATTACTGACTTTAATAACTGACTCAGTTTTTGGTGTCATTCTAAGCAGCACAGTATTTGTCAGCATGGAAGTAAATGGTCAACAGACCACTCTGCTTTGCCAGGCCTGGACTGCATCTCTCCCCACTAGGCTTTTGAATAATAGCTAAAACACTGCCCTCCCCCATACTGCCCTTTTTAGGTAATGCCAAAGTGAAAATACATCTAACAGAGTAAATCAAAACAAAGAAATTCTAAAGGTGTTACTGCTCAATACTAGGAGTCTAAACAAGAAACTCCACCCTCTACAAGCTCTCCTTACCCTAGAGAATGCAGGGAACTGTGCAGTCACTGACAAATGGTTTAAAGCCACGGAGAGCACCCTGGCAGTGCAAGGTAATAATACCTTCCACAATTTAGACCAGCTACTACATAGACAGGGAGTAAGGGTGGGAGTGTCTATATTTACATAAAAATAATATACAGCAAGGCTGGTCAAACAGGATGATGCACTTGAGGTTCTCCATGTTCAAATCACCATAGGCATAATCCACTTTGCAAGCAATAGGTCCCCCTCTATGACTCAGGAAACCCATAACACGTATTTAAGCTTACTGGAAACACTCACCATCCAATCTAATAACAAGTTTATAAAGTAAAAATAAAACCTGGAACCCCACCGAACCCTGGAATATTCAGGAACTACTCTAAGGATAACTTCATACTTATAAGTGATAACCTAGTCAACTTTTACGCCCCTATAAACTCTGAGAACACTACTGCCTATGTGCAACTGTTCACAGAAACCCTACACAAGAATGTTAATAGCTGCATAGAGGCAGCTGTACCGAACAGAACTTTCTCAAAAAACAAGCCACCTTGGCCAAATCACAACATTAATAGGCTGTACAACAGAAAGAAGGAAATTATGACAAAATTAAGAAGTATAGCACCAAGCAAGATAAAAACAACTCACAGGGCAAAAAGTCTAATATAGACAGATTCAAGGTAAATTTGGTCTCCCTATGCCCACATTCTCAATGTGAATACACAATTATTAGCACAGCTCATTGTTAATGAAGCCAACTATACTGAGCAAGAAGATACAGCAAACTTTACTCCCTCCCCGTCCCCCTCCAGCATCCACTCTGGAAATACCATCAAATATAATGCCTCTTAATATCATCAAACAGCATGTTCTCAATGCTCTAAGTCCAAGAACACTGCACTGCTGGGCCCTGACAATATCCCAGGCTGCCTTCTAAACAACATGAAAAATAACCTATCAGGACCATTGAAATCAATACTTAACCATGGCCATCAAATGGACTTCGTGCCTCACAAATAGAGTACAGTAACTGCATCCCTCTGCACAAAGGCAGGACATTTATAGACCCTGGAATCTACAGACCCATACATTTCATTAGTCTCATATAAAAAGCCATGGAAAAAATTATCATGCAAATGATTAATAATGTCATATGAAACTTCTAGACACTGGACCCATCCCAGTTTGGTTTTGTTAAGGGTAGGTCGTGTCTACTCAGCCTTGTGGACTTTTTTGAGATCACCAAAGCAATGTAAGACAGCAAAACAGTTTACACTACCTACTTTGACCTAGCAAAAGCATTCGATACAATACCCCACATGGACATTGTTAACAAACTCAGGGGGTTAGGTATAAACCCTTATGGACAGCTAGCTGGCTCACAGACAGGACACAGGAAGTTAGAATAAGAGGTTTCTACCTCTACAAAGAAACAAGTCACCAGAAGAGTCCTTTAGGGATCAGTCCTGGAACTGCTCCTTTTTGGCATCTAGTTGTTTAAAGGCTAGACCAACATCATGGGTCTCTGGCTAACCAAATTTGCAGATTACTGAAAATTACAATTAGCCATAGCATCCCCCACGGACACTAATGTTCTCCAAGAAGGATTGATACAGACAATAACTGGTGTCAGAGCCATGAACTAAAACTAAATGCTAAAAATACATAACAGCATCCTTTAGGAAGTCAACTACCTCGGCAG